>NC_092238.1:13481308-13523808 GCF_036320965.1 Panulirus ornatus | reverse complement strand
CCATATCGCTGTCAGTTGAGTGTGACAATGATCATTCGAGTGTTCGAGCCTGAGGGCAACAATAGTGAAGTAAGAATAACGACTTTCATTCTTTATTGAAGTTAGACTAATGATGCGTTATATGATTACAGTTGTTAGCCCTTGGCCACTCGAAGCTGAACCGTTTTGGTGTCTTTGTTTTTCTCTTCCCACCATAATACTAAGCTTTAGAATTCTTTACCATCTTGTGTCTTTTCTAATACCTACGATCACCCTTGTTTGAAAAGGCGAGTTTCCCACTTCCTGCAAGATTCTTAAAGCATTTTTCCTAGTCTCTCTTTATATTTTCTTATCTCTTAAACCCTTGATATATTTCATGTAAAGCCTTGTCTCTAAGAGGACATTTTTCCATGACCGGAGTCTGTGTGACATGGAAATAGATAAACCACCGGACATTAATGTTCATCAGTGAATATATCTGTCGCAACTTTGCTATGGTCGAATGAGATGTCTGTACCGCGACGAGACACCTGTGGTACATTCTACTGGTGTATTACCTCTCTATCACACATATGACGAACGAGGTATAACCTCCTGCATTCTGTGCCGGTGTTAAACTAAGGGCGCCTGACGACATTTGAGCACTGGGACAAAGCTGCTTCTGTATTGGCTCACAATATCTCAAGATGACGACTGTCTCATCATCTGCGTCTGCAATCGGGGTCTCATTTTTGTTTGGGTCCGCTAACGAGACATTGTTAAGAGTAAGGGATACATGCTTCTTTCGTGCCGTCTGATCCATTGTGAGGAAACATGACAACCTCACTCACTAATGTTATATAGTCTAGAATGATTTGCTTCCTGGCTGACGGCTCTAAGAAGTGGAGACTTCCTCAGCAGCTGTGATAGTCATCGTGATGAGTTGATATACCTGATTACCACTAGGCTGTTGTCCCGATATGAAGAGGAACATGAGGAAGGATCTTACAAGGGAGCGCAAGATGAGGAGGAAGACTGAGGTCACGGCTGGGATGTTCATGATGGGCGGCGGCAATACGCGGCTTTGATAAACCTGGAGTTGGTACTGGTGATGGTGGTATCAATATGACGTGGGTCAGATAAATGACATGATAATCATCATCTGAAATACCGTCAATATGACTAATGGATAAACGTCAGACGTGTAGAAGACGGAGTGGACTTCAACTTAAACACTGAGAGAGAGAAAAGAATCATATATGTTATGTGGGGAAAAAAAAAACGAGGCAAATTGATTTGATTAAGATACGATCATATTTCCATGAGGCTTCACCGCAAGAGTTCAGCTTGTGCTGAAGACCAGGACGTGGACGATGTTTGCATCCTTTGGTTCACAGGACATCTGCCTCACATGGTCATTGCTGTTGCTGTTGGTGCTCCTGGCAAGACGCGACTGGACTAGGGTCATTGTCCCACCGACAGCCTCTCTTTGAGAAATCCAAAACACGACTTTTCAACAGTACTGATGGTGACAGCCTACGATACAGCCGTGTGTGTGTGTGTGTGTCTCATGACCTGACTGCTCTCCTGCCATGATCACCTCACCGGCGAGAAACGACGTCAGTGGGAGAATCTTGACGGCTGACTGAAAACCTGACGTTGGACGGTAGATTGACAGCACTGCGTATCCGTGTCAATAAAAGAGTCGCGGAGAGAGAGAGAGAGAGAGAGAGAGAGAGAGAGAGAGAGAGAGAGAGAGAGAGAGAGAGAGAGAGAGAGAGAGTACACGCGCGACATTTGCAAGAGTGTGAAAGTAGAAGCCTCAGGTGTGAAAGAAAGAATTGGCAACGACATGTGGTCTGTCATGTCAGGCGGGTGTGTTCCCGGCTCCCTGGTCTGTGTTGCGGGGGAGATGGTCTGAGTTTTGGAGTGTGACCCGATGTACCCCGTGCACTGCCCTGCTTAAAACATGAGAATCACGTGTACCTACACTAAGGCTCTAACACATTTACAGAGAGGGACACCGTGCATGTATACATGCATACCTTGGTACACACACACACACACACACACACACACACAAACACACACATAGTGTACACTACAAACACATATGCACACATAAACATGTACACGAATATATATATATATATATATATATATATATATATATATATATATATATATATATATATATATATATATATATATATATATATAACAGTCAGTTGATATATAACGAAGAGACGTAACTAGGACTCCATTTGATTAGCATGTGATTGTCCAAGACAGACAATGAGCGTATTATGAAATCATTATGTGGACAAGAAGGTGAATTGTTTACAAATTTTATCAACAATAAAGTTATCCAATTTGTATAGACCTTCACTAATATTAAGGTTATAATTCTTTGTGTATCTAATAATAGAAGATTCAATGATATTTTTTCGTGGTACTGGAGTTAGAGTTAATAACTTAGATGGCATTACTCCAGTCAGTACAATGATCATAGTTTTTAACGTGATTAAACAAGGCATTTGATTCTTGTCCTGTTCTTCTACTACATTGCCTTTCATTTCACAGAAAATGCTGCCAGACTATAACACTTGCTTTCATCAAAATCCTCTGTGTGTAACCCATAGAAATACAGGGATGGTCTTCTTACCTTCAGTTACCAAAAGTATTTTGAGTTTCTACACCTGATTCTTGTTGTGGCTTGTTGGTTCACGCGTCGGACGTACACCGAGAGAACTTTGATTCGATCCGATATTCTTAAACACCTTCGTTCTTTCTTTCTCCTCAGCGTGTGAGAAGGATATATGCAGACAACAGCGTATATCACTTTTTTTTAAGGATTTCGTCTATGATCACATCCTCAGACGGGCGAAGCAGGAGGATGGGGGGGTGGTGGGGAATTTACAGTGAGCGAAATGTGATTAAAAGCGAGGCAGTGCAACTTTTCCCTGGCGTAAGGGCATTAGGCTGCCGGAGAGCACATTAAGCCCTTAATAAGTAACCCGGAGCAGAGCACTTTATTACGCAAACTCCGAAACTGGATACTTCTGCCTCTAAAGTTTTCTCGAATAGTTTTGTTTTGCAAATTAATGTAAAAGTAGCGGGGAAAAAGGTGTATAAAACCAGTTTGTAATGCGCATTTTCTAGGGCTTAAAGACGAAACTGGCGGGACGTAAGCCTCACAAAGAGAGGCAGGCAGGCGTGACCTCTATGTCTACGTGCCCTAAGGTGCATACAAGATGATCCTGAGATTTGTTTACATAGGTACCAGCCATGGGTAAAAATAAAGTGCTACATTTAGCATATTTCCACCAGCATCCTTGTTTCGTAGCGGGTTAGCAGCCGAGAAGGGCTATACAAGCAAGTCTTTTATTCACGCTAATTCCTCTTATTTACACTCGGTTATTAAGAGTGCAAAGGTGAGTCAATAGAGCACAATGTAGAAAATTTCCTGGCAAGAATAATGAGTCCTTTTTAAAAGTAATTTGTTCTTTACACAATGCGTGAACTGAATACTCGGAAATGTTTGTACATATTTAACAGGATAATACATCAGCCATTCATTCAAAAATTGCTGCTCCAGTGATTCAAGAAGAAACGTTTATAGCTTTGGCGAATGTATTGAGTGGGAATACAGCCCATGAATACGACAACAGCTTGTATAATGTGGAGCTAACAGCGAACTGACGGTCAATTCTTATATCTCCTTGGTAATGACTTTTCCCCCCCATGATGAACCACTTTAAGATTCTGTCTGTATGTATGTGTCTGTGAGGCTGCGTTCCTCTGGCAGTCTGTGTGTTTCTTCAAGACTTCAACAGTGTTTTCTCGAGCCAGTGTTACCTGCGGCGCACAGACCAGCTTGAACGACTACGCGCCAACCTGGCAATCTACAAGTGTGAAAAATGTCTAGTCCAATACTCAACGAGTTTGGATATATTCTCTGAATATGTATATATATATATATATATATATATATATATATATATATATATATATATATATATATATATATATATATATATATACATATATATATACATATATATATATGTGTGAGAGCGGGGGGCTGGAAATCCTCCCCTCTCGTTTTTTTTTTTTTTTTCCAAAAGAAGGAACAGAGGGGGCCAGGTGAGGATATTCCAAAAAAGGCCCAGTCCTCTGTTCTTAACGCTACCTCGCTAACGCGGGAAATGGCGAATAGTTTAAAAGAAAAAAAAAAAAGATATGTGTGTGTGTGTGTGTGTGTGTGTGTGTGTGTAAAATATTATCTCAAACGTCTAGAGTCAGTATTTTTCGGAGGGTATCGACCACCAGGTCTGCTCAGGGAGTAAAGTTTACCTCAAGATACGTAGACACTCCACTTGCATCACGTTGACCAGCAGCTTATCCTTAACCTTTTTATTTTTCTTTCTTGAGGAGAATTTTAAAGCAGTTGGATATATATATATATATATATATATATATATATATATATATATATATATATATATATATATATATATATATATATATATATATATATATATATATTTCAAACATAGTATAGACGATAATGAAATACCTATGGACACCTGGATAACAGCCTCTCACTTAAGTCGAAGGACCGGGGTTGGAATCCTCGTTGCCCAGAGGTAAATCGTTATTACCCTTGGATATATCTTTAGGAGACTCAACTCAGTTGTATGAGCTAGATGTGTGCGGGGAGACTCTTCCTACCTTGGCTTTCAAGACAACATGGAAATTAAGTCCTGAATCGTCATGCGTTACCTGGTATACCATACAGTACAATATAAGCCACTCTGTAAATGGTCGTAACTTACGAAGGTCTTGGAACTCTTGTGATCTCTACGTGTAACGTATGAGGTCGTGATCCAACGGCACTTTTGGAACTGTGTTACTACTGGGTGAAGGAGATGAAAAGATTAATTGCCTCTGATCAGAAAAGGTTCCAATTTTGCTCTCTCAGAATTTCATAGACAACATAAACACGTCAACCTCTTAATACAGACCATTCACTAATACTTCCTCATTATGTTTGCTCTAATCTCAGGTGACCATGTTGCATATAATCATCTTTTTATTTCATGGAAAACGATGCTTTTCTAAAGAAAAAAGTCGCTGAATGTTAACATTTTCTGACATTTTTAAACTTGACTCGTAATCTCAGGTTGTGCCAGACATTACCCAACTCGCTGGCGTGCTTCCGACCCTGCCAGACGACACTGGCTAACGCCATAATATTTCGCCTTAAGGTTCATTCTTTTCTGGTAAGTTTCGCCGGATTTTCATATCAGCGCGGATGACACAAAACAATTTCTAAAAAAGATTTTTAAACTGTAATTTTAAAGAGGGTCTTCGCTGAAGTGGCCATACAGTATAGGTAAACATCTCGTACGCTGGATTACTAAGTTTATTTTTCTTGATCTCATTATTGATATATTTTGCGAAAATGTCACTTATAACAAGCTGTCGTTGAGAACACAGTTGCCTTTTGATCACATCCTCATCCACTGAGAAGGCCGACTGTACACCACAACCAGCGCGTCTGTTGTCCCTGATACTTTCACAACATTGACATTGCGCACTGTGAACCCACCATAACTTGCTGCCACTTGACTAGGTTGTGAGGTGATGCCCTATAGCGTAGTCTCACAACCCAAGTCAGTAAGCTCATTGGGTACGGTTATTGCCTTGCTGCGTGACTGCTGTACTTCAAGTTCTCTCCCGGAATAATGTCAAGTTAAAGGTAAGGGAAAGATTAAACGAAGAGCACGTCTTTACAGACAGACAGAGAGACAGATGGTTAGAAGAAAGAAAATCTCTCACGCCTTATCGTCATCACCCAGAACGAAATTTTACTTCGAAAAAGATTGAAAACTAATTGCCTAACGTAATCATTGTTGATTATATGTATCTTCGTCGAAGGCGCTATAATCCGGGACACCGTCATCACGATTACTCTCAGCTGCTCAGGAAGCTGCCTGCACCTGACTGCAGCGGCGTTGCGACACAGCTGATGCTGTACCGCTTACGCAAGTGGAGCTTGTCCTACCCCGTCACACACGACAGACGAACATGATCTGTCTATATGGGAACATCTTGACTCACTTCTTCCAGTCCAGGAGCTCATCTCTCCCAGTCCAGTACCTCATCTCTCTCGGTCCATGAGCTTGTCTCTCCCGGTTCAAGGGTCCGCCTCTCCTGGAACCAGTGGAGGAATACGGGAGCTGGGCATGAGATAAGAAGGTCTGTACCGCAAGGGGAGGAGGATTGCCTCCATCGCTAGTCAGGCTCTGCTCCCGCGCTAAGCTGAGACTCGCCTCTCCTTCTGCAGGAGCAGTGGTGAGGTCAGAGGCCGGGAGGGGAAGGGTGAGACGTGGAATGGGTTATGAAAACGTACAACAAGAGTTGTTTTGAGGGTTAGAAAGGTTGTGATTGCTGCAGTTGCAAAGAAGCTTCTGGATTCTGGAATATTGACATGCGTTCTGGTAATATTGATGGGGCGGGTCTGGATGTTGATTGGGCGTCTCTGGATATTGATGGGGCGGGTCTGGATGTTGATGTGGCGTCTCTGGATATTGATAGGGTGGGTCTAGATATTGATAGAGTGGGTCTTAATGTTGATGGGGCGGGCCTGGATGTTGATGGGGTGGGGTGGGATGTTGATGGGGCGGGGTGTGATGTTGATGGGGTGGGTCTGGATATTGATAGAATGGGTCTGGATGTTGATGAGGCGGGTCTGGATGTTGATGGGATGGGTCTGGATGTTGATGAGGCGGGTCTGGATGTTGATGGGATGGGGCGGGATGTTGATGGGGTGGGTCTGGATAATGATAGAGTGAGTCTAGATGTTAACAGGGTGGGTCTGGATGCTTATAGGGCGGGGCGGGATGATGGGGCATGTCTAGAGTGTTGATGGGGTGTGTCTGGATGTTGATAGGGCCAGTTTGGATGTACATAGGGCCAGTCTGGACTGACTTTTCGTACAGTCTGTGAGGGACTTGTGCAGATTTACATTTCCTAACGATTATACATTGCTTACTTGTGCTATACGCTATAACCTTGTGCTATATGCTATAACCTTGTGCTATATGCTATAACCTTGTGCTATATGCTATAACCTTGTGCTATATGCTATAACCTTGTGCTATATGCTATAACCTTGTGCTATATGCTATAACCTTGTGCTATACGCTATAACCTTGTGCTATACGCTATAACCTTGTGCTATATGCTATAACCTTGTGCTATATGCTATAACCTTGTGCTATACGCTATAACCTTGTGCTATATGCTATAACCTTGTGCTATATGCTATAACCTTGTGCTATACGCTATAACCTTGTGCTATATGCTATAACCTTGTGCTATATGCTATAACCTTGTGCTATATGCTATAACCTTGTGCTATATGCTATAACCTTGTGCTATATCCTACTTATAGCATGAAATGAAAACGCACGCGTGCATGGCAACACGCGAAACACACAAATACACATAAAAAAGAACACTCCTTGGTGTATTGGTTAGCTTTACTGATCATGAATCACCAAGGACCAGCGTAGGTTCCAATCCTGGGCGTGGACATCGGTCCACACCCAACCCAGGTCCTTCATCCTCTACCTCCAGACCGGTCGATGAATAGGTACCTGGCCTAGGCTAGGGTGTGTGTGTGTGTGATTGCGTACACATACAGGTGTAAAGACAAGGTTCATACATACATATACGCAAGGTTAATTGACGGGGGTAACATGAGCGTAAAACTCTATCCCAGCAGCACACAAATAGCTATCACACACACACACACACACACGAAGAAGTTGACCCGCGCCTCACCGCAACAAGCGACGGAAATTTTTGTTATAACCGCAATAACCATCATGGTTATGCCACAGTCGAGTGTGCATTAATTCTCTCGTTATTAGTTATCATAGCGAGCGTTGAGAACATTATCATTAGACCTATCATTATCTTAATTCATTATCGTACAGGAATTATGTTTGATAGTAATTCTCACATTACCCTGTTAACAGTTATCACTTTCGAATAATTACAGAGGGACTAGTTACCACACTACTGCATTGTTGTGGGAACGTCTCGCACGGTCTGTGTACGAAGTTTTATATAATGGATAGTAATATATATCTTTTTCTTTCATACTATTAGCCATTTCCCGCGATAGCGAGGTAGCGTTAAGAACAGAGGACTGGGCCTTTGAGGGAATATCCTCACCTGGCCCCCTTCTCTGTTCCTTCTTTTAGAAAATTAAAAAAAAAAAACGAGAGGGGAGGATTTCCAGCCCCCCGCTCCCTTCCCTTTTAGTCGCCTTGTACGACACGCAGGGAATACGTGGGAAGTATTCTTTCTCCCATATCATCAGGGATATATATATATATATATATATATATATATATATATATATATATATATATATATATATATATATATATATGCATATTCATACTTGCTTGCCTTCATCCATTCCTGGCGTTGCCCCGCTCCACAGGAAACAACATCGCTACCCCCTGCTTCAGCGAAGTAGCGCCAGGAAAACGGACAAAAAATGCCACATTCGTTCATACTCAATCTCTAGCTGTCATGTGTAATGCACCGAAACCACAGCTCCCTATCATATATATATATATATATATATATATATATATATATATATATATATATATATATATATATATATATATATATATATACACTGGTGGCCTGATTGAAGCGAGTTCCCGTGGTGGTAGGCCCCCGACCCGGCCACTATTAAACAAGCCTTTGTCACCATTATTACTCCAACTTCCCTTCCTTCAGCCTCCCCTGCGTCAGACACCCACGCCCTTCCTCTCTCTCTCTCTCTCTCTCTCTCTCTCTCTCTCTCTCTCTCTCTCTCTCTCTCTCTCTCTCTCGCTACCCTGTTGTAGAAACTGTTCCTGTGAAGTTATAGAAAAAAGAAGAAGTAGACTGAATGGAGGCAGACACTGAATTTTGCGTCTCCTTTCTTTTTCTGTGTGTGTGTGTATGTGTGTGTGTGTGTGTGTGTGTGTGTGTGTGTGTGTGTGTGTGTGTGTTTTACATGAGGGTTATATTCTAAACTGATTTCTTCCTTGATGGAGTGTGTGGGTGTGTCTGTGTGTGTGTGTGTGTGTGTGTGTGTGTGTGTGGGGGGGGGGGGGGGGGGGGGTGGAATCGCCAGTGCGCAGCGCGATGCTCTCCTCACCGTGGAGGAGAACGCGCGGTGCAAATCTCACTCGTGCAGCGCCGCCTTGTGTATATTTCTGATCAATCAAGTCTTAATCGAATTGGCAGACGCTCTCCTCGACACCTGCGCTGCCAGACACGCCCGGCCTTCCATCCTCACTTCGCTTGGTTTCACTATGTTGCGAACACCGACCAGGCTGCCAGTGGCGTGCTGCTGGGCCCCCTGGCTCCCCGATGACGATTCGCTCAGTATTTACCAAAGGCATTATTGAATTGATCTCCCTAACGAGATGAAGAACAAGAAATACTTTACCGAAAGGAGTCAAGAGGGCCTTTTTTCGGGGGGGGGATCCTATTGATCGATCTCATTATCAAACCCCACAAGGCGCTGAGTCTTGAACTGATCGGATTCCTTCCATGGATTTTTTGCCTCCAGGTCGATAGTTTATACCATGAATACTCATCATGAATATTGGGTGCAATGTATTGTACTTTCTTTCGAGAAAGGAAGTGATATTCTATTAGGTTCTCCCTAATCTCAAGTCTATATGTCACCATCAAAGGAAATTTATATATATATATATATATATATATATATATATATATATATATATATATATATATCTTATACAGATTCAACATTTCCCGCGTTAGTGAGGTAGTGTCAAGAACAGAGTACTGAGCCTTAGATGAAAAAAAAAATCCTCACTTGTCCCCTTTTCACGTTCCATCTTTTCGAAAAGAAAAAAGTGGAGGGGAGGATTTTCAGTCCCCCTCTCTCACCCCTTTAAATCGTCTTCTACGACACGCAGGGAATACGTGGGAGTTATTCTCTCCTCTATCACCAGGGATAGTATATATATATATATATATATATATATATATATATATATATATATATATATATATATATATATATATATATATATGATGTGATTATTAAACGAAAGTGCACTTGGGAACTTATCGTGTTTCATTTTCCCCGTGGACTCATAGGAATATATATATATATATATATATATATATATATATATATATATATATATATATATATATATGTTTTTTTTTTTTTTTTTGCTTTGTCGCTGTCTCCCGCGTTTGCGAGGTAGCGCAAGGAAACAGACGAAAGAAATGGCCCAACCCACCCCCATACACATGTATATACATACGTCCACACACGCAAATATACATACCTACACAGCTTTCCATGGTTTACCCCAGACGCTTCACATGCCCTGATTCAATCCACTGACAGCACGTCAACCCCGGTATACCACATCGATCCAATTCACTCTATTCCTTGCCCTCCTTTCACCCTCCTGCATGTTCAGGCCCCGATCACACAAAATCTTTTTCACTCCATCTTTCCACCTCCAATTTGGTCTCCCTCTTCTCCTCGTTCCCTCCACCTCCGACACATATATCCTCTTGGTCAATCTTCCCTCACTCATTCTCTCCATGTGCCCAAACCATTTCAAAACACCCTCTTCTGCTCTCTCAACCACGCTCTTTTTATTTCCACACATCTCTCTTACCCTTACGTTACTTAATCAAACCACCTCACACCACACATTGTCCTCAAACATATATATATGTATATATATATATATATATATATATATATATATATATATATATATATATATATATATATATATATATATATATATATATAACGTTCTGTAGTGCGTGACTTCAAGAGGAGTGTCCCGTATATAATGTCATCATTCTGTAATTTGCATCAGAACCTATGTAAATCCTTGAGCCAGACAAGTTCACAAACACGGAGTCATAAATGTTCATTTGTTCCACTTGTGTAAGTGGACGACGAGCAAGAGAGGGGGAGTGTGGTGTCGGTATACAACGTAACACTATGGAGGGTAATGTGAGTACACGGCACAGCAGGGTACCCTGTGGTGTGAGTGTGCCATAGAGTAGAATAAGTTAGAGTACATAACACAGCAGAAAGCACAGTGTGGCGTTGCCGTATCACACTGCGGTGTAGTGTGAGTGCATGATGTACAGTGTGATGTAGTGTATGATGGTAATTACCGTAGTGTGAGTAAAGAACTCAGTGTAGTCTGAGTGTGACACATAGTAGCGGGTACTTCTTTACCATTACCAGCAACTGTACCATACTTCCGAAGGTGCATTGGAGTTGGCGATCTGTGGCACAGCACAAGGCTATGGCGACATCAGACGACTTTAGCTTACGTGAGATATTCTCAGTTGCTTCTTTCCGTAAGAGCACACCACAGGAGACTGGCTAGTACCGCTGGAAATCACCCGGCTCTTTACGTAGACATCTTCCAGTCTGAAGCCTCTTTATAAACGTATTTACCCGACTTACTAGGAAAACGCCACACATCGATACGAGAAAATGTTTTCATTTACAAAAAAAATCTGTGATAAGCCTTCCATATGTCTAAACCATGTTAGCACACTCTTTCCATCTCTCTCAATCAAATCTCTCTTGTTACCGCACCTCTCACTTACCCTGTCATTACTTTCTCGATCAATATCTCCTCACACCAAGTATTATCCTCAAATAATTTCCAATATATTCACCCACTCCCCTTCACATCTTCTCTATAGCCAGTGCCCCTGCATCCAGACAACATCGTCTGGACTGCTATAACTTCAGCCGTACCCATTCTCACCCCCCTCCCCTAGATAACGATCTCTCTTTCCATACATTTCTCAGTGCTCCCAGAACCTTTTCTCCGGTCTGGCTCATCTCAGCTTACATGGTTCCATTAGCTGCCACGTCCATTCCTAGGTATCTGAGAAACTTCACACCCTCGAAATTTTCTCCATTTACGTCCCCACCCCAATTAACTTCTCTCTTTGCCATACTAAATCTAATCACTTTCCTTTTATTCACGTTTACTCTCATCGTTCTCCTTTCTCACTCACTCCCGAACACAGACAACAACTTCTGCACTCTATCATTCGAATCTGCCAGTAGTATCGCGCCATCAGCAAACAACAACTGACTCGCTTCCTAGGCGCCCTTCACCCTTACAGACTGCATACCTGCCCCTCTCTCCAAGGCCCTTACATTTACCTCCCTCTCTAATTAAACAGCCAGGGTGACATCACACATCTCAGCTGTAAAACCACTTTCACCTGGAACCACTCACCCTCCTCACTACCTACTCGCACGCACACACACACACACACACACACACACACACACACACACACACACATTACATTTTTGATAAAAGCCTGTCACTGCTTTTAACAGCTTTCCTCCCGCACCTTGTATTCGTAACATCTTCCACAAGGCATCTAAATCAACCTTATTATATGCTGTCACCGGATCCAAAGAATATCATATATAAATCCACCTCTTACTCTAAGTATTTTTCACACATATTCTTCAAAGCAAACACCTGAACCACACACCCTCAACCATCCCTGAAACCACACTGTTCCTCCCCAGTCTGATATTCTGTACATTCCACCCTCCCCGCAATCACCACTGGCCCATACAACTTACCAGGTACACTCAACAACCTCATACCTCTGTAGACCGAACACTCAGCTTTGTCCCCTTGCCTCTACACAGCAGCACTATGTGTGAATTCAGCTAATCCTCAGTCACCTCACCATGTTCCATACATACCTTTGAAATCCTTACTAATTATATAACAACACAGTTATCATTTCTTTATTATCATACTTCATCGCCATTTCCTGCGATAATGGGATAGCGTCAGGAAAAGAAAATATAAGGTCGCAATCGCTCACACGCACTCACACACACACACACACACACACACACACACACACACACACACATATATATATATATGTATATATATATATATATATATATATATATATATATATATATATATATATATATATATATATATATATATATATATATATATTGCGATGACAAAGAGGGAGTTTCATTAGTAAAGGTGTATTTCAAAGCCTGCAGGATTTACAAAAGCTACAGCAGTATGTTCACAGTCATAACAGTTACGGAATAGTTATAACGGCTGCGATATTCCTTATATTGTTATCTGTAGTTGGTAATTATATATATATATATATATATATATATATATATATATATATATATATATATATATATATATATATATATATATATATCGCTGGAGATAGGGGAGAAAGAATGTTTCCCACGTATTCCCTGCCTGTCGTACAAGGCAATTAAAAGGGGAGGGAGCGGGGAGCTAGAAATCCTCCCCTCTCCTTTTACTTTTTCCAAAAGAAGGAACAGAGAAGGGGGCCAAGTGAGGATGTTTCTCCTAAGGCTCAGTCCTCTGTTCTTAATGCCATATCGCTAACGCGGGAAATGGCGTGGGTTGGGCCACGCTACCTCGCTAACGCGGGAGACAGCGACAAAGTATAATAGATAAATAATGAATAAATATAACTAATACATATATACACACACACACACACACACATATATATATATATATATATATATATATATATATATATATATATATATATATATATATATATATATGTATATATATATATATATATATATATATATATATATATATATATATATATATATATATATATATATATATAAAGATTATAATCTTGATAACGGTTTATCTACCACTCTTTGGTACCCTGATAACCTCAAACATTCAGTCTAAGTTTAGAACTTCACTCTAAGTCTCAACAGAAAAGCTGTCAATTTTTCGATAAGTTTTCTAAACGCTTGAACAGGATTATATGATAACTCCGGCGCGACCGATCAAACACGACAGTCCGACTCCTCTGAACACGACAATATGAACCATGAACCCCACAACGACACACCGAACCATAAGAACAACGTAACGACCCCGGAACACGACATTATGGCCTTTAAGTCGTACTTTATGACCCTTGAAGACGACTGGCTCATAAATGAACACGAGGGTACGACCCTTAAGGACAATAGTACGACCCATAAGGTCAGGCATAGATTCCCTAAATACGGCTGCGTGACCTCTCAGTCTGACCTTTAGGGATGAGGTCAACCATATAGCCAAAGGTCCGGAGCGTTGTGCTTAAGGGGTTAAACACTCTGTATGACAGACAAATTCTCTTTCTCATGCGTAATTGCATCGCATAAAGAATTGCTTAAACGCATATCTTACATTGACATCAATGTTGGCGTTAGAAATTAGTGCGCACACGCTAACGCCGGGAATTGTATGAGAAAATAGAACTTACTGGCTGTGGACTGACTCGGTCGGTTCGAGGAGAGATGATCATAGGAAAGAAGGGAATCGAAACACTTACCTAGCTCTCTTGTCACCTCAGGATCAATTACTCGATGATAAGTTGATGTTTCTACGGGTGTTGATGAGTTCTTACATATCCAGGAATATAAATCGACGGAGCATTTTCCGTAATTGACGTAAGCTTGAGTTTGCCCGGTGTGTGTGCGTGTCTGTGTGTGTGTGTGTCTGTGTGTGTGTGAGGGAAGATTTGCATATCTTAAGGTCCCCCCTCACCCACCTCTCCCTCCCTCCCAGGTTAGTTCGGAGCGTCGTCGTCGTCTTTGTTACTCTGGCAAGGATAATGGTAGTGGTTATCTGCATGAGGCAGATCCTGTGCGTTTCCCAAATCCTCCTCTGGGGTACCTTTACAGTGGAATTTACGTGTTTAAATTCCCATTGTACGTATTGACGTTCTGCTTAAATGCAGATGTAGATCGGTCTTCAACATGCAGCTTGCAGACTCAAAGACACCGGTTTAATTCTTTTTCAACAGAAATGATGGTTCTATTAATGTAAATACCTGTGTTTATATATTATCTTTCTCTATACGAGTTTTTCTTTTTTTGGTAGCAGAGACGGTACAGACAAATAGATATCGTCATTATGAATATCTCATATTTGATCTCTCTCTCTCTCTCTCTCTCTCTCTCTCTCTCTCTCTATATATATATATATATATATATATATATATATATATATATATATATATATATATATTCATATATGATTTTTTTCCTCATTTCTGATAGCCATATCCTACGTTAGCGACGTAACGCCAGGAACAGACAAAGTAAGGCTACATTCGCTCACATCCATTCTCTAGCTGCACTAAAACTAAAGCTCCTTATCCACAACCAGGCCCTACAAGCCTTTTCCAGGTTTACCCCGTCCACTTTACATGCTCCGGTTCAGCCTATTTGACAGCACGTCGATCCCTGTATGCCACAACTATCCAATTAATTCTAGCCCGTGGACGCCTTTCACCCTCCTGCACGTTTAGTCCCCGAACACTCAGTTTTTCATTTCATCCTTCCATCTCTAAATTGGTCAACCCCTTTGTCCTTGTTTCCTCCACTTTTGACACATATATCCTCTTTGTAAAACTTTCCTTACTCATTCTCTCCACATGTCCAAACCATTTCAGCACCCCCTTGCAGCTCTCTCAACCATACTCTTTTTATTACCATATCTCGCTCTTACCCTTTTATCAACTGTTCAATGAAACCACCTCACACCACATATCGCCCTCAAACATTTTATTTCCAGTGCATCCACCCTCTTACACACATCCTCATATATAGTCCAGTCCTCGCATCCAAACGATATTCTGAGACTAGTATACCTTAAAGCGTACCCACTTTTACCCTCCAGATAAAGATGTCTCTTTCCACACATTCTTCAGTGCTCTCAGAACCTTCGTCTCCCCACCCATTCTACGACTCATTACCTCTTCCATGGTCACATTCCCTGTTATGTCCACTGCAAGGTATCTGAAACACTTCACTTTTTCCATATTTCTTCATTCAAGCTCAAACCCAACTAACCTGTCCCTCAACCCTGCTACACCTAATAACCTCGCTTTTACTCACATCTAATATCAGCTTCCCCCTCTCAGGCACTCCTCCAAATTTAGTTACCAACTTTAGCAGTTTCTCGCTCGAATCAGCCGCCAGCGCTGTATCATCAGCAAACAATAACTGACTCACTTCCTAGGCACTCTCATGCCCTACAGACTGCATGCTTGCCCCTTTCTCCAAGACTCTTGTATTCACCTACCTCGCATCCTGTCTGTAAACAAATCAAACAACGATGGCGAAATCTCACACCCTTGCCGCAAAGTGAATTTCACTTGGATCCACTCTCTCTCCTCTCTTCCTACTCGTGCACAAGCCTTGCCCCCTTGATAAAAACTTATCATTTCCAGTAGCTTTCCACCCACAACTTATACTCCTAAACCTTTCATATGGAATCGCTGCCAACCCTATCACCCACTTTTCCAGATTCATAAATGTCACATGCAAATCCATCTGTTTCTCTACGAATTTCTCATGTACATTCTTTAAAGCAAACATTTAATCCATATCTACCAATTTTGAAACCCCATAGTTCCTTCCAAATCTGATGCTCTGTACAAGCCTTTACCCTTTCACTCACTATTCTCCTATACAGGTACATTCTACAATCTTATACTTAGGTAGTTTGGATACTAACCCTTCTCCCCTTGCCTTTATACAGTGGCATTATACATGCATTGCGCCAGTCCACAGGCACTTTATCATGATCCATACATACACTGAAAATCCTAGATAACCAATCAACAACAAAGTCATCCCTTTCATAAGATATGCAAGTGCAATGCCATCTATTCCAGCAGCCTTGCCATATTCCATCTTACGTAAGGTTTTCACCACCTCTTCCCTCGTCACCTAACCGCTCTCCATGACTCTCACACATCGCTTACCACCCTGACTCAAACACCCTACATCTGCCACCAAAATACTCATTCCATCTCCTCACTTCATCACAACCTGTTTCTACTTCCCTCTTTGCCCCGTTCACCTATGTTCCCATATCCAAAACATCTTATTCTCCCTAAAGTTTACTGATGCTCGTCCAAATATTTATTTGCTCTATTTTTAACCCCGGCACCTTCCTCTGGCTTCCTACAGCTTTCCCCTATATACCTCTCAATCACTTGCACCCTTTCCCTATGAGTACCGCCCAAATAACTATTATCTCTTTCAATAGCAACTTTACTTCCTCATCCACCACTCACTACCCTTTCTAATTACTACATGCATCTCTCGCCCACACACACACACACACACACACACACACACACACACACACAGACACACACACACACATATATGTGTGTGTGTGTGTGTGTGTGTGTGTGTGTGTGTGTGTGTGTGTGTGTGTGTGTGTGCGTGGATTCAAAGGAATATATATATATATATATATATATATATATATATATATATATATATATATATATATATATATATATATATATATGTATATATATATGTATTATCCCTAGGGATAGGGGAGAAAGAATACTTCCCATGTATTCCCTGCGTGTCGTAGAGGGCGACTAAAAGGGGAGTGAGCGGGGGTCTGGAAATTCTCCCCTCCAGTTTTTACGTTTCCAAAAGCGGGAACAGAGAAGGGGGCCAAGTGTGGATTTTCCCCCTTAGGCTCAGTCCTGTGTTCTTAGCGCCAATATAGCGCCTAAGATTAGAACCCGGATGGGATCGCGCGTGACTCATGGTCAGCAACGCTAACCACCGTAGATCCACTACTCCCCTACCCTTAGCACGCTCCTCTGGTGTGGTCACTATGGCAGGGACGGACATGCCCCGTCGAATCGTATATATGGTTACCTTTTTTGGAGACGGTGATAATCTTTTCAAATCTGAATTGGTAAAATAAAGAGAGAGAGGAAAAAAAAAGAATGTTTTCCTCGAGCGTATTGTCTTTAGATCTTTTGTGTTGATTTAGTAAACTGGATTTACTCTCGGTGTAGCAAGCACAACACAGTTCTGGATTACGTATGAAGAGAGTCTGTGTATAATGCAGACTCCATGGACAATGCAGAGCAGAAATGTTAAGGAGATATAAATGTGTGAAGACTACATAGGAAAACAGTTTGGTGTATTTCTTGATTTTCTGACGATTGCGGAAAAAAAAAGATAAGGAAATAAATGGATGAGTGACAACACATTGTCTTGTATGGCGAGGAGTAGTGGTAAACCAGAGAGGCGGCTGTCACCCATCTTAGAATAGAATGTCATCCAGAGTTAACAGACATTGTCATCCATATAAGAGAAGACACTATCATCCATATAAGAGCAGACACTATCATCCATTGGTAACCACAAACGCTATCATCCAGTGCAAAAAACATGCATTACCATCCAGTCTTAACCACAGACGCCATCACGTAGTGTAAACCACAGTCACTATTATTCCCTGTCACCCACATGCCTTATCATCCAGTGTGAAAACAGACACCATCATCCAGTGTAAACCACAGTCACTATTATTCACTGTCACCCACATGCACTATCATCCAGTGTGAAAACAGACACCATCATCCACTGTAAACCACAGTCACCATCATTCACTGTCACCCACATGCACTATCATCCAGTGTGAAAACAGACACCATCATCCACTGTAAACCACAGTCACCATCATTCACTGTCACCCACATGCACTATCATCCAGTATGAAAACAGACACCATCATCCGGTGTAAACCACAGTCACTATCATTCTAGGCCATCATCCGATGATCATTACTGACCGTACAGGATTCTGTCATCCTGGACAATGGAAACTAGAGTTCAAAAGTTAAGAATCCTGGTTAAGGGAGGGTTCCTTCCCGGACAATGCATAATGAACGAAGAGCGGATGCCCAACGCCAATTCCTTCCTGAATCCTTTAGCCTGACGTTAATCCATTGTGTCCTTACCCCCATGTATCGTCTACCCTGGCATAAATCCACTCATTTCCCCACCTGAATCCTCGATCCTAATCAGTTCCCTCCTGAATACTATATCCTGGCGTTAATCCAGTCAGATCCCTACTGAATACTCTTTCCCAGACATTCATCCAGTCGGTTCCCTTCTCAATACTCTATATTTTGGCTCTCTTCCAGTCAGTTCCCTCCTCAGTATCTTACCCCTGGCGTGCATCTAGTCAGTTCCCTCTTCAATCTCTTACCCCTGGTGTTCATCCTGACGAAGATGATGGCGGTAATGGAAGAATACGTGGTTTGTAAGCAAGTTGTGAATAAAGAACTGGAGGTGAATTATATCCGTCAAGGTTGTACAGTGAGATGACTCATAACCGGATAGATCTCCCAAGAGTCACTCTGGCTGTGGAGGGGAGGTGCAATGTGCGGGTAATGGCCTCTTGTGTTGTCCCCCAAGGCGAGGGGTTACACTCACCGTGGTTTGCGTGCGTACACAGTGAACCTTGCTGCCTTGGTATATGTTGCTTGTTGCTTGAAGTACAGGGTGGAACATGTTGCTTGCTACTTAAGGCAAAGGGTGGAACAGGTTGCTTGTTGCTTAAGGTAAGGGATGGAACATGTTGCTTGTTATATAATATACAGGTGGAACATTTTGCTTGTTTCTTAAGTTACAGGATGAAACATGCTGCTTGTTTCTTACATTACGGCCTGGAACATGCTGCTTGTTACTTACATTACGGGCTGGAATACGCTGCTTGTTTCATAAGGTTCCAGGGTGGAACATGTTGCTTGTTCCTTAAGTTACGGGATGGAACATGTTCCTAATTACTTAAGATACAGGGTGAAGCATGTTCCTTGTTACTTAAGGTACGAGGTGAAACATGTTGCTTGTTACTTTAAGTTTAGGGTGAAAAATGTTGCTTGTTACTTAAGATTTAGGGTGGAGCATGTTGTTTGATATTTTTTACTTAAGGCATAAGATGAGATTACCTCGTATGAGTTACGTACTAAAAGATCTATTGTATTTGAGACACTTGTTGATATATTGAGACGAGACGTGTAATACGAAACGTGGTTAAGATGTGTTGCTTTTGAAATATGTTGTCTTACGTAGCTACTTGGTTATGCTGCTCATGTTCAGTGCGCGATAGATGTGCCATGTGGACTATGATAACTCAGATAGTGTCATATTGATTGAGATATGTTGCATGTAACTCAACTGGACTTAATCATTTGAGATACATTGCGCATGATGTAGGAGACATGGGGCCTATGAAATCATCAATAGCTTTTGTTTGATGGTTACTTGGCCACACTTTCCACAGACTTTTCATAAAGTAACCCTTGTTCAGCTTTTTGCTTCATCAGTCATTGTGAAATCTTACTTTTGATTTTTTTATTTTGAGTCGTGGTTGTAGAAGGATAAAAGTTAATGATACTGTGCCTGGGTAATTGGGTTAGGACGAGGATGGATTAGTATACTACGAAAGGCCGAGAATTAGGATAAGGTTTGGATGGATTAGTGTACCAAGAAAGGTCGAGAAGCTATTGATGGGGTAGATATAGAACAGGATGGAATGAACGTGCAAGAATGTAATTAAACCAGTGTATGGTAAGGAAAGAATGATCAATAGACTGGCCTTTGAGTCAGATCATGTGGTCGGTTGGTTTGATTAGGATGCAGTGATGGCTCATATATATGCCAGGATAATGAAGTGGGGTTTCTGAGCAAGCATTTAAAGAAATGGAGGTGACAGGATAAGATTAACAATAGAACTGAGAAGCAGGAAGACCGGGTTAAAGAAGACAGAATGAGACACTATGTAATGTAGATTAGAAGGACTAAACCAGGCCATGAATATAAAAAGAAAATGAGCCATAAATGATTGCCAGAAGCAAAATCTTTACTATTCATCAAAATACTAACAAACTCAGCCAATCACTACCGTTCCATTACCAACGCTTCAGGATGGAAATGCCTTAAAACCGACCCGCTGATGTTCAAGCCATACTAATCAAGAGACAGAATCTGGCTAAACTTCAAGGATGGAAGCTGAAACGTTTCAGGGAACCCTATATAACACACTTTCAACTTACCAACATTTCCATTGATAAACGTGACGCTCACGTGCCTTCAAGCACTCACTCAAAATGCTGAAGCTCTCCAGGGAAGGGTTTTCAGGGAGCTCCTCAGAGCTAATTGATCTGAGGGCTGTATTCAGAACGGCTTCCCTGTCTGCTTTATGGGATATCTAAGGCCATTTGTGCCAACGGCAATCGTGTCACAGCATTTCAGAACGTGATCGTATACGATACTGGTTTGTAGCATCATAATGCATGATAAGTGTAACGAATTATGATATAATAAAGTGTGAAATATTATGTCAGAATATGCATTAAGAATTACTTGAATTGTTTTACAAGTGTTTCAGAGGTTACCCCCAAAGTTGATGTCCTTGTTGCTAAAAAGATTTTAGGTGATCGGGGCTTGAACATGCAGGAGGGTGAAAGGCGTGCAAGGGACAGCGAATTGGAGCGATGAGGTATACAGGGGTCGACGAACGAAGATCCACAAGAGTATGTAACCGACGGTATACACGAGTGTGTGGTGTGTACGGTGTGAGTAGTGGACGAATTTTACATCTTACTCAGATTTCTTGAATTACTGAAGTCTTTAAAGTATGCCAGTTCTGAAGTGACGAACGATTGTGTTCAGACAAAGGTGTTCAGGCGGCTACAGAAACTTAACATGAATCTATGTCATTTGTTCTTCAGGATCTGAATTCTGCATTTCTTTTTTGCATACAATTAGTTTGATCCACAGTGTAGCTTCTTGTCATCTGTGGAGTGTTACTTCGATCGTAATTGCTACTTTTATTTCTTTTCTAATTATGTTCCTTGGGTAGTTTCACGATTTTTACACTAGGCTCGTCCTTGCAAAGTCGGTGACATACATACTCCCAGTAGAGAAAGAAAAAAGTCTTCATAGACTTCACTGTTGATACATCTTGTGTTATCAATACTCGGACACATTTGTCAACGCCTGTGGATACATTTTGATATATTTTCATAGTAACCCATCATTGCAGTGTGTTGGTCTACGTACCTCACATAAACGTTGTAGAAATATCACCTTTCCATTGCTCCAAGTCACACAAAACCATTGTAGAGCGCCACCTGTTGAAGATCTTGTGGTGCTCCTGAAGAGTTAAGGTAAATTTGTAGTGTGTCACCTTCTGCAGACCTTTTAGCTCCCCTGGGGAAGTAAGGTGCTGCCTATTTCTTTTCTGGGGGACTCACGACCATACATATATCATGAGAGGAGTGAAACCGTTTGAATGATTTGTGTCTGAAGTCATGTTCTCTCCTGCACCAAGTCCAAAAGTGGCAAAGATATCGTTGCTTGACCTCCTGAGCGCGATAGTACGACCCCCTGATATGATGACCTGACCTTTGACCCGAGCCTTTACGACTAGTTTTCAGCCTTGACATTGATAGTCTTGTTACAGTTTATTGTGATTTATTCCTAAAGTCATGTTACGAAAAGGATAATTTTCCCGCTGAAACCATTAACATGTATTTGTGTGTGTGTGTGTGTGTGTGTGTGTGTGTGTGTGTGTGTGTGTGTGTGTGTGTGTGTGTGGCTCTGTCTTGCTACCATCTCCCTGCCTTTTCTGTGTATGCATGTATGGCTCTATTCTGATACCATCGCCCTAGCCTTCTAAACTGATGGAACGTAATGGAACACACCAGGAAGACTTACCCACTACTAATGCAGGAGAAACTTAACTCCACATTTGTCTTAAGCTTAGAATTCCTTCATCTCATATGTCCTCTGTTGCGATGCAGACTTGCGTCCCGATCGCGTAAACACGACTTACCCACTACTAATGCAGGAGAAACTTAACTCCACATTTGTCTTAAGCTTAGAATTCCTTCATCTCATATGTCCTCTGTTGCGATGCAGACTTGCGTCCCGATCGCGTAAACACGATGTATCATGAATGACTAATTGGATACGAACTGCATCATTTTTTTTTCCCCACAGATGATACATACAGAGCGTTAATACTGATTAAGTTTTCGACTTCCATGTCGGAGGTTAAAGTCGCAAGCTTCTGTGTACCGGAAGAAAAGAATGTGAATGTTTGTTTACACAGTATCTGACGACTGGGGGTCGATAGATATGGACGATGCGTATACCATAGATCTACAAGGCAGAAAATTTTACTTCTACATCTGAGTATGTTTCGGAAAATGGGGGCCAAAGGGCAAGGTCACTAAATTGTCTCTGAATGTTTGCATGTATAACAAGATCTAGTGACCTGGTCAATAGATGCTGATCAAAAGTTATAATAAAGTTCCTCATTTGAGTAATTCTTCAATCTTAGATTCAGATATCAAGTTTGCAAAGCCATATGAACGAAGGTGCTACTTTATGCACCATACAGACAGCGTCTCACGCTCGCGCGAATGGGCAAAGACCAAATATGTACCGCAAATACTATTTGCAAAGATATGCACCTGAATGAAATTTTAGAAGGCATGGATTTAGCTGTTACTTAAACGCTTCTGTACACAACATCTGACGACAAAGCAAGTGGCTCCTGACCAAACATGTGCCACAAACACCTCATAAGTCCTGGATCTTACCAGTCTTTGGAGCTCATGGTCAAAAGCCAAGGTCAAAGTCAGGTATACACTAAAGTGATACTAGATACTTAGTTTCAGAGTGGGAGAAGACGAGTTCAATAGTTGTTGACCAAATTCACATCGTATTATTATATGTACAATGGTTATCATTCACAGGTCGAGTGTTGTAGGTCAAGATCACTATGTCAGGAGTACCAAATTACCTCTAAGTTACACACACACACACACACACACACACACACACACACACACACACACACACACACACCTTATATGCATATATATATATATATATATATATATATATATATATATATATATATATATATATATATATATATATATATATATATATATATATATATATATATATATTATTTTTATATATATATGTGTGAGTACATACACTTGGAGTACACATAGTGAGTCACTCTGTACCAGTTAGAACTGACTTGGACAAAACACTTCTTAATTTCGTAGAGTAACTTTCCTGCTAGTTACTTAACCATCTAAAAAAGAATTTCTACTTGGTGGCTTGGAGACCAGGCGAAATTTGACGCTGTTTTGCTACATAAACTTTAGAAGTATGATTATAAAAGCTGATTTTCTGATCACATACTTAATATGTCCGTACTACACGTATGACCTATCGTTCGAGTTGCTTTATCCCAGCAGGTCATCTGAATGTAGAAGTGAGGGACGGGAGGCGGTTTTAGAATCTAAATCAAAAATGTGCTGGAAAAGGAAGAATAACGCTCCCAAAGAAAAGCAATAATACATAGAGCGTTTATCAGCCATAAGAATAAAAAAAAAAATGTGGGTGAGCAAAAATGAACTCTGGGGAGTTTCTGAGCGTCTATGAGGTGTTTCTTTAAGGAATGGTGGGTTCCTATAAGGAGACGAGAGCACAGATGTAAGGTAAAGTGTTGGGTGTGTGGGTCCGTGGTTGGTGTGATATTTTGCGACTTGTAATTTCACGAGAGATGATTATTAACCCTCTAGGCACAACCCTCCAACCCCGCAGGTTTGAAGGCCTGATCTTTGACCTGACATTTAAGGTCAGGTCAAAGATAATGGTATGAGAGACGAGATTTCTATTCCCCTTTCCGCCCCTCGAAGTCAACTTTCTCCGAAAGGTAGATATTCGCAGGTAATTATATATATATATATATATATATATATATATATATATATATATATATATATATATATATATATATATATATATGTGTGTGTGTATCTATCCCTGTGGATAGGGGAGAAAGAATACTTCCCACGTATTCCCTGCGTGTCGTAGAAGGCGACTAAAAGGGGAGGGAGCGGGGGCTGGAAATCCTCCCCTCTCGTTTTTTTTAATTTTCCAAAAGAAGGAACAGAGAAGGGGGCCAGGTGAGGATGTTCCCTCAAAGGCCCCAGTCCTCTGTTCTTAACGCTACCTTGCTAATGCGGGAAATGGCGAATAGTTTGAAAGAAAGAAAATATATATATATATATATATATATATATATATATATATATATATATATATATATATATATATATATATATATATATGTATGTATAAATGTTTTGGACAATCACATATTTACCAAATCGCGTCCTCGCTTCGTCTCTTCGATGTATATCAACTGACTTATATTTCTCTCTTGTGTCTCCCCTGATGATGTGATTATTACACGAAAGTGCACTTGGGAACTTGTCGTGTTTCATTTTCCCCGTGGACTCATAGGTATATATATATATATATATATATATATATATATATATATACATATATATATATATATATATATATATATATATATATATATATATATATATATATATATATATATATATATATATATATATATATATATATATATGAAACTAATGGATCTGTTGCTTGGAAAACTCATTTGTAATAGGAAAACAATCTTGTTTACTTGTTTACTTTTATTGGCTTAAGTTTTGGCTTTGCGTATACCATCATCAGAGTGTATAAAGAGAGGATAATACGCATGTAATATCTACATTATTGGTGTCTGTGCTTAGCATAAGGTCTAATGAAGTCTGAAAATGTTACTCAGATGAAATGTATCATAAAAGCCAGGCCTGAAATAAATGATAAAGAAAGAGCAAAAGTAATGATAACAATTCTACATTAAAAGCATAGCTTTTATATAAAAAGCAAAAGACAATATTTCCTCATCGTCAAAGTCCTATAATTCACATTTAAACATCCGAACGTAGAAAAGATACATTGAAAACAAGTAACCAGTTCTACTCTAAAGCTTATGTAAAGACAAAATGAACCTTAACTTGGTAGGGCAAAATTGAGTGGCTCCTTAGGCCTATTACCTATGCAATCGTTTGTTGTACTTAAGCTACATTCCCGTTTCCAGCCATTTCGCTATTTAAGTACCAATGAATATACACTAGAATGACCTTTTCCCAGACTCCGTTAGTTGTGGTTAACCTTTGTCTACAAACTAGAGGAAACATCACTATGTGAGCTGACAGGCTATTCAAATACATAGTTCATAGGTTAAGTGAGGAATAATAGACATCTTTGTCATCTAGTGATTGTTTCTATTTCTTCAATGGCAAACGAATGGTGTAATGATGGGTTTTCAACTGGTTCCAGCATTAGCTAAAGCATTTTCATATCCCCAAGAAGCTACGTGGTTGAAAGTGTGACTATCTCATTTCCAGCCTTTGTTTTATGGACGATGTGTAGACGATACTGTTTTCCTTTATCTTTAAAGTCTGCAGACCATTTTACTTTATTTCCTAAATCTCTTGAACACTAAACTACATTGAATTTAAGGTATATGAATTCCATCAGAGCATCACTCAATACGTGACCAACAGTTCCTGTTCTTTGCTCTAAATTTTTTCTTCTTTTATCCCTTTTCTTTCTTTCAAACTATTCGCCATTTCCCGCGTTAGCGAGGTAGCGTTTAGAACAGAGGACTGGGCCTTTGAGGGAATATCCTCACCTGGCCCCCTTCTCTGTTCCTTCTTTTGGAAAATTAAAAAAAAAAAAACGAGAGGGGAGGATTTCTAGCCCCCCGCTCCCTCCCCTTTTAGTCGCCTCCTACGACACGCAGGGAATACGTGGGAAGGTATTCTTTATCCCTAACGAATATAATTTTCTCACGTAGGTGGTACTCCGTCACACGAGCATTTCATACATGTTCTCATGAGTTTAGATTCCACATTCACATCGAATCATTGATGGAAAAATGACACATGCGAACGGTTTACCTTTCAATTACATTAATTATTGGTAAAACACTAAACAAATCATTATATACTTTATTGAGACCATCAACTTTACCTAGGATGTAACATATTTTTCCCCTCCTGTTCGATGGATAGAGCAGTTACGCGCTCCGTAAGAATCTTATGACGTGAGTTTTATTCGCATGTTTACTAAGAAAAGTTTTTAATTCAAGACATAAAAACCATTCACTTACAGTCGTCAGTTACCTACCATTATAAGTGCATCGGCCGTACTGCTTGGCATATTGGGAGAAGGAAGTTACACCTCAGGCCCTTTCATGCCTGAACACTATGAGCGATCAGTACATACGAACTGCTGATTGCCATACGACCTTTCTCAACAATAGGGATTGACGCTTACGGCATTGGGCCACCCAGCGTCGGTAGCAAGCCCTTCTATACTGGTCAGTAGCTCATCAAACACCGATCTGTTGATACACTGGAGCCCCTCCAGTCCTACATGAACACACCGACTATATGTAATAGTGGGATATAAACACTTATTGAGTTTTTAGGTAAGTTTTATCAGATTGAGAGTTGAAATGTATGGTTGTTTTACATATACGTTTTAGTGCTAGGATATTCTTCTTCGATTTATAGGATTTTAAACTTGGCTAGGAAATATTGCGTCTGTTTATATATGTCACGTGTTAATGTATCTATTGTGAGGTAAAATTGTAAGTTATCATTGACTTAGACAGATTTTCTTTCAATATTATTCATTACACGCGAGACATTAATATTTACATATCTCCCTGCAGTAACAGTTTTCGACTTCATCAGATTTTATGCACTGTACAGAAACTGGTAATGTAGGCATTACATGTATGTCATCCTTTCTTTATAGGCTCTGATGATGGTGTATGTAATTACAAAAACGTAAGGCAGTATAACCAAATAACTTCATCCAAGCCCGGGTAATTGTTTTCATATATATATATATATATATATATATATATATATATATATATATATATATATATATATATATATTGGAAGGGATCACGATTTTGCGCGTGATCAAATATATTCCTTTGAGTCCACGGGGAAAATGAAACACGATAAGTTCCCAAGTGCACTCTCGTGTAATAATCACATCATCAGGGAAGACACAAGAGAGAAATATTTCTCTCTTGTGTCTCCCCTGATATATATATATATATATATATATATATATATATATATATATATATATATATATATATATGTTGTTTGTTAAAGTCCAATGCATGTTTAATAATTTCTCTTTGTTCATTCACACAACACGTTTTCCTTCATACAATAAAGTGTGAGTTGAATGTTCTATATTCATCATCACTTTATTCTTGAGGTACATGAGACGTTCCGAGCACACAGACGCTGCCCATCTTCAGTCAAAATGAGGTGACTGAGGAGTGGTGAAATGCCTGTGTATTGCCGTTGCATAAAGACAAGGGAGACAAAATTGAATATTCGACCTACAGCGGTATAAGTCTGTTAAGTACAACTGATAAGCTGTGATTGAGAGGGTGGTGGCAAGCACAACATCAGCTCGGGAGGAACAATGTGGACTCAAAAGCAGCTGAAGATGTGTGGATCAGGTGTTTGCTTTCAAGAATTTCTGTGAGAAATACATAGAGAAAGAAAAGAATTTGTATGCGGCGTTTATGGATCTGGAGAGAGCTTATGATAAGACTGAGAGATACTTTGTGGAAGGTGTTATGAGGAAAGGTATTAGAAGCAGTGAAGAGCTTTCATTGAAAAGAGTGAGGCGTGTGTGCGAGTAGGAAGAGAAGAGAATGTGAGGCTCCAGGTAAAGGTTGTTCTGCGTCAAGGGTATATGACATCACCATGGCTATCTAATCTGTTCGTAGATGGAGTGGTGAGGGAGGTAAATGAGATGGGTCTTGGACAGAGGGACAGCCTGAGAGATGAGTCAGCTGCCGTTTACAGATGACACGGCTCTGGTGGCAGACTCAAGTAAATAACTACAGAATCTGATGTCTACATTTGGCAATGTGTGTGAAAGGAGAAAGTTGATGGTTACTGTGAATGAAAATAAGGTTATAAGGATTAGTAGGGGATGCAAATTCAGTATGAGTGTAAGACTGAATGAAAACGTAGAATGTCTTAGATGCCTGGGAGTGATATAGACCATAGGGTAGGTTAGGGGGCAAATGTTCTGGGTGCGTTGAAGAGTGTATGGAAAGGAGTTTGTGAGGGCAGGCATAGGCATGTTTGATAGTATAGTGGTCCCAACGGTGCAGTGTGGATACAAGTCGTGTTTCCTTAATACGAAAGTAAGGAAGAATGTGGATGCTTTTGATAGGAAATGCCTGAGGTCAGTATCTGGCGTGATGAGGATCGATCGAGTTATAGATGACACTGTAAGGGAGGCATGTGATCGTGAGTAGAGCGAGGAGGACCTGAATATGTGCGTCGCGAGTGGAGGAACGGAACAAGGAGGACGGAGGAAGCATGAACGATGTGAAAGGACAGAGTAATAGATGCTTTGAGTTATCAAGCTTGGACATACAGGAGGGTGTGAGGCATGAACAGGATAGAACGAATTGTCATGATGTGGTACACAGGGGACGACTTGCTGTCGGTGGGCTCAATCCGGGCTTATGAAGTGGTCAGAGAATATCGTGGAACGGTCTGTTGGGCTTGGGTGTGGGTAGTAAGGGTTATGATTCTTGACGCCTTACGCATGACATGACTGCGAGGAAATGAGTGCACGCTTCTTCGACTATTCCTGGAGCTATGTACTACATGCATACATACATACATGCATACATACATACATATCATGGACCACATATATAGTGAGTGTATGTATGTATGTGGTACCCTAGATTATACATTAATACCTGAAGAAGATGTCAAATATATTTCGATTGGTGGCTATAGTAGCTTGGCGTTAACGGCCTTAATGACACTGGTAGTTAGTAAACCTAACGCCAAACCAACCAACTGTACATACATAGATAAATACATATGATTACATACATACATGCATACATACATATATACATACATACATTATTAGAGATATATTAGAGATCCCTGCCAACGAAATGAAAAAAAAAAGTAATGTAAGGCAGTTTCTTCCACACAAATGGTAATCTAGTAGTCTATTATACTCACAGTCTGTGAATGTAGTCAATGCGTCTCACAGGACGCAACACTTATCTAACACCTACACTTTAGTTGCCTGGGTACTGTTTTCTGCCACATGACAAGTCGCCTGTTTCGATCTCGTATTCTATATAACTTGGTGTTCTGCTCGACTTCCATGTTATCGTTTAAGTCACACGTTCTGAGCATTTGACAACCTTACAATATCCACAGGAAATGCAGTCTGTTAACTGATAGCAGGCGCTTATCACATGTCTGACCAAGGCAGGGTGTGTGTGTGTGTGTGTGTGTGTGTGTGTGTGTTGTCGGGCAAATTATGAATTCGCGAAGATAGTAATGAAAAGCTCTTAAAATGAATCGTATGTAAGCCCACATCCAACCAGAGAAGTTAGCCAAGAGGATTCATAACCTCACAAAGTTGAATGCAGCGACGATTTTTGAATGAGAATAGAATAATGATACTTGATAACATGAAACACTAGATCACAACAAAGAAGGGAGTTATCATCGATGACACAAACTAACATGCTTTTGTAAGAATGAGGAAAGTTCTTGTTACAGACTTACGTCATTGTGTTAGGAAGGTGGAATAACAACAGTTGTTTCATTATTCACAAGTACAAAGTACCGAAACGGATATTTACTCATCGATAGTGACCCCCCAGGACAATTCTCCAGGAAAGAGTCCAGGTGTTACCCCGGACCTCCTCCCTGAACGCTGCTGCAGCCCAAGGTTGCGCTACTTCTAGCAGCAGGGAAATGTGGACTCTTTTGGTATGATATGTTCAAGGTTGCGCTACTTCTAGCTGCAGGGGAATGTGGACTCTTTTGGTATGATATGTTCAAGGTTGCGCTACTTCTAGCTGCAGGGAAATGTGGACTCTTTTGGTATGATAAGTTCAAGGTTGCGCTACTTCTAGCTGCAGGGGAATGTGGACTCTTTTGGTATGATAAGTTCAAGGTTGCGCTACTTCTAGCAGCAGGGGAATGTGGACTCTTTTGGTATGATAAGTTCAAGGTTGCGCTACTTCTAGCAGCAGGGGAATGTGGACTCTTTTGGTATGATTAATAAGTTCTTTGACGAGATGGTACTCCTAGTGATACAGCCGAGCCAAAGATGACGCTTACCTGGCAGTGTATGTCAAGTTTTTCTTTTTTCTTGAGGAATTGAAGTGGTTAAAACATATATGAAAAACATCTAAATTATCATTGTTATTAAGTTTATTGTAATAATGCATTGCTCAGGGGTGGGGGTGGAGGGGGGGATGAGACATGACCCTTGAGCAGGACGAGTTGACTTTTGAGTACGACGACATGACCCTTTAGCGCGAAGACATGACCCTCGAGTACTACGACATGACCCTTGAGTACGACGACATGACCCTTTGCGCGAGACATGACCCTTGAGTACTACGACATGACCCTTGAGTACGACGACATGACCCTTGAGTACTATGACATGATCCTTGTGTACGATGACATGACTCTTCAGTACTACGACATGACGTTTGAGCACGACTGCATGATCCTTGAGCACGATGACATGACCCTTGAGTACTACGACATGACCTTTGAGTACGACTACATGATCCTTGAGCACGAAGACACGACCCTTGAGTATGACGACATGACCTTGAGTATCACAGATGTTAGTCTACGACAGATGACATAACCCGAGCTGAGACATACCCTTGAGTAATACGTCATGACTCTTGAGCACAAAGACATGACACTTGAGCATGACGACATGACCCTTGAGTACTACGACATGACCCTTGACCACGACGACGAGACCATCACACAAAAATGGCGTGTCGTTCACTTTACCCTTAAGGGTCAAAGATCAGGCCATTATAACCAAGAGTCGTACCATCGTGTTTAAGGATCGTTCTTTCTTGCTCAAATGCTTAGTGAAGTATTCCACATCCTCTCCACTCGTTTAACGGTCAATCCCAACACATGAACCATTGTCTCGAATCTCCTGTCTCAGTCTAGTCTACGTTACTTACGGAGCAACAAGGGGATCGGGTTGGTGAGTCTGTAAACAAAGCTAATAATGACACACGCAGGAGACAGCTATAAAGCGATCTCCCATTGGCCATGTTGCCGATAAAGACGTCCAAGTTGTGTCTCCTTGGCATCGTCAGATGTCAGAAGGTGATGCAGACACCGAGGCCTCAGACGCAATATTGAGAACACAAGAAATGCATTTGGTGGTACTTTCTTGCAGGAAGTAATGGGGGGGGGGTTTGTTGAGGTGATGCAACCCCACGACTATCAGAAATAGGTCTCTCTGGTCGGGTAGTTTCTCTTGAGTTGTTGGTACATACGTTGTCGGGCAATGCTGCACGAGAATGGGCTATTTTCCGCGGAATGGATTGTAATCATTGGTAATAATAATATCTGAAAAGGTGACACTTGTATGACGGTCAAGGTAACGACAAGACCACGAGCCACTTGTCTGGCGTCGATACCTCATCTCTCTCTCTCTCTCTCTCTCTCTCTCTCTCTCTCTCTCTCTCTCTCTCTCTCTCTCTCTCTCTCTCTCTCTCTCTCTCTCTCTCTATCTATCTATCTATCTATCTATCTCTCAAGGAAAACCAGGCCAAGTTTCGCCCCTGATGTCATAGATGCTGTTGAACTATTGCGAGTTTTCAGTCGACGCAGGATTCGCCGAGTTGCTGCACATGACCGTATGGTTTATTTTGACGAGAAACTGGAACGGGACTTCACTCGCTGGTTACGCTCTTTGCTGCAACCATTTCTCTGGTTGTAAGCTACTCTTGATATCTTAGCGTAATATTGTTTCATGCTACCGTGATATACGAGTATTATTATCATCAAATATATATATATATATATATATATATATATATATATATATATATATATATATATATATATATATATATATATATATATATTTGTTATATACTCATTTATTCATTCTTCATCGCATCGTGTTCCTAAATATTGCCCACTCCTCCCCCTCACACCAGAACTTCCTTTAATCTCGCCTTTTGCCATCCTACACTCAGTCTCTCCTGGCGGTTCTTCACACAAGTCTAAATTTCAAGCTCGTTTACTATCACTACTCTTTTTTTCATCCGAAAACCTCTGGATATTTTCACCCTCACATCCATAGGGTATTGTTCAAATATTCCGCCAGCTGCCCCTTTCAGCACATTCACATCCAGAGGTCTCTTTTTTGCGCTCCTATCAATTAGTATGCAATTCAATAACGCCCGCTGACCATCTCTCCTACTCACATACGTATATTCGTGAATGTCGCTTCATTTCAAATCAAGTATTCCCAATCATCAGTCCTTTTTCATCACACAACTCCCCAAGCTGTTCACCATTTCCATTCACACATACTCCCAATTATAAACTTAACTGTCACATCACTTGCCTTCGCTTTTAAATAACCCATTACTAATGCCTGGTCTCATCCATCAAAACTGCTGACGCACTCACTCAGCTGCCCCCCAAACACTTGCCTTTCATGATCTTTCTTCCCATGGTTAGGTGAATAAGCACTAATAAGCAACCATCTCACACCATCCTCTTTCACGTTTACCCACATCAGTCTAGAGCTCGCTTTCTTACACGTTTTCACATACTTCACAACTCCTGCTTCAGCAATGTCGCTACCCTTTCCTTTGCTCTTGTCCTCTCACCAACTCCTAATTTTACTCACGAGACATTTCTACACCGTTAAGTGCCTTTACCTTTGATATATGTTTCAATCAGAGTCAGATCATCCAGGTTTTTTCTTCAAACATTCTACTTGTTCCTCCTCTGTTCTCATCTTGGTTACATCCACACACATTTAGGCACCTAGCCTAAAAATCCCAGGAGGATGAGCACTCGTCGGCTGGCTCCTTCTTCTGTTCCACCTTTTAGAAACTGAGAATACAAGAAGGGGTTGCTTTCCAGCCACCTGCTTCCGCTCGCTTTAATCGCCTTCTTCGACAAACAAAAAATACGGAGGTAGAATTGTTTCTCCCGTATCCTAGGGATATATATATATATTTTTTCTTTCTTTCAAACTATTCGCCATTTCCCGCATTAGCGAGGTAGCGTTAAGAACAGAGGACTGGGCCTTTGAGGGAATACCCTCACCTGGCCCAATTCTCTGTTCCTTCTTTTGGAAAATTGAAAAAAAAAAAAAAAAAAAAATCCGAGAGGGGAGGATTTCCAGCCCCCCGCTCCCTCCCCTTTTAGTCGCCTTCTACGACACGCAGGGAATACGTGGGAAGTATTCTTAATCCCCTATCCCCAGGGATAATATATATATATATATATATATATATATATATATATATATATATATATATATATATATATATAAGTTGATTGTAACATTTATATATTATTATCCATAATGTTTATCACCCTTGCTATGAGCCAGCATAAGTACATCTGTTAGCGAGGACGTCATGCGATCGTCTCGGTGTCTGCCTCTGTCAGTCTGTTTATGGAACGTCTGACTGTCCATACGTCCGGTGAATTTACATTCTTCAGTCCACTTCACATATCAGTCTGTTTCATGTCTTTCGATCAATTCTGTCTCTTGCCTGTTCGTCTGTTTCTGTCTTCCTCTCTCCGAAACCTTGAGAGCTGTAACGTCTCGCACTTTGTACTTGTCGACTTTGAAAGAGGTAAAGGAGTCATTTTATTTCTTAAGTGCTTGCCTTAGAATTTCTCTGTATGTTGGATGTTTCTTGACTTAACGGAGTTAACACTTCAGATATTGTCTGGCCACTCACCCGCATACTATATAATAGCCTTTCTCCCTGACGCCCTTACATTTGCGTCCCTCACCATCGCACCAAGAGATTTATGGGCCTCTGTGGTGGAGCGGTTGGCGCTGCTAACTGTGTTACATCCACGGGTCGCCTGAGGTTGAGGCCTTTGCGCAAAGGTTCGAATCCTGATCGCGGTAGTCCGTCCGCAGTCAACTCAGCTGTTCGTCTTTCTCTTTGGGGCTGATCGAAACATTGGGTACCTGGTTTAAGTTAGGGAAGGATTTCCAGCCCCTCAACTCCCACCCATATTAGTGGCCCACTACGACTCTCAGAGAATACGTAGGTAGAATTCGCTCACCCCTATCCCCAGGGATAGTGTATATATATATATATATATATATATATATATATATATATATATATATATATATATATATATATATATATATCCCTGGGGATAGGGGAGAAAGAATACTTCCAACGTTTTCCCTGCGTGCCGTAGAACTCGACTAAAAGGGGAGGGAGCGGAGAGCTGGAAATCCTTCCCCTCGTTTTTTATTAGTTTTCCAAAAGAGGTACAGAGAAGTGGGCCAAGCGAGGATATTCCCTCAATGGCTCAGTCTTCTGATGTTAACGCTACCTCGCTAATGCGGGAAATGGCAAATAGTATGGAAAAAAGTATAATAAAAGTATAATAAAAAACAATATATATATATATATATATATATATATATATATATATATATATATATATATATATATATATATATATATATATATATATATACCTCCTGCGTTAGCGAAGTATCGCAAGGAAACTGACGAAAGAATGGCCCAACCCACCCAAATACACACGTATATTCATAAACGTCCACACACGCACATATACATACCTATACTTTTCAACGAATACATACATATACATACACAGATATACACATATATACACATGTACATATTCACACTTGCTGCCTTCATCCATTTCCCGTCGACACCCTGCCACACACGAAACGATACCACCCTTCCCTCGCGCGAGTGCGAGGTAGCGCTAGGAAAAGACAACAAAGGCCACATTCGTTCACACTCAGTCTCTAGCTGTCATGTGTAATGTACCGAAACCACAGCTCCCTTTACACATCCAGGCCCGATAAAACTTCCCATGGTTTACCCCAGACGCTTCACACGCCCTGGTTGAATCCATTGACAGCACGTCGACCCCGGTGTACCACATCGTTCCAATTGACCCTATTCCTTGCAAGCCTTTCACCCTCCTGCATGTTCAGCCCCGATCGCTCAAAATCTTTTTCACGCCATCCTTCCACCTCCAATTTGGTCTTTCACTTCTCCTTGTTCCCTCCACCTCTGACACATATATACTTTTTGTCAGTCTTTCCTCACTCATTCTTTCTATGTGACCAAGCCATTTCAATACACCCTCCTCTGCTCTCTCAACCACACTCTTTTTATTACCACACATCTCTCTTACCCTTTCATTACTTACTCGATCAAACCACCTCACATATATATATATATATATATATATATATATATATATATATATATATATATATATATATATATATATATATATATATATATATGTATATATATATATATATATATATATATATATATATATATATATATATATATATGCATATATATATATATATATATATATATATATATATATATATATATATATATATATATATATATATAGCGTTAATGTGATGGCCTTCATTAGGGTGTTCAGTTATCTTTGCTGTCTCAGTTAACTTAAAAGATAAATGTATGTTTACGTTTTGCTCATTAAAATTCCTATACTTATTGAAAAATTTATCATTGAATAGTCAATGTATTAAAAACTTAATGAAAATCCAATAGTTATATGTTGAATACACAACTGTTAAATATTTAGTTAAAGATTTTCAACGTTTATCTGATATTTCGTGTATTTATCAAGTGTAAAATGTAGATTTAATATTAAGATGGAAGATCTGTTATTTGATTTATAAAAAGGTGAGTGTCGAATAAAGTTTGGCTGACTATGGATTGGCAAATTAATATTCATTAAACATGTGATAAACATTTTTTCAGACATTGAAAGTTTAGTATCCGCCTATCTGTGAGTATTAATATATCATGCAAATATACCTTGGTATACCCGCTCTACTACGTAGTATATACGCATGTTACTCGAGTTAATGCGATTATCACACCAATATACTTTTAAACACTACAATACTTTATGTAAACATGTCATTGGCTTTAATGACTGTTAACCGTTAATCGGTTACTTAGCCAGCATCTGTTACGCATACGCCAGATATATATCACAGTCGTAGTGTTACGCATACGCCACACATATATCAGAGTCGTAGTGTTACGCACACGCCAGACATACGTCACAGTCGTAGTGTTACGCGCACGCCAGACAAACGTCACAGTCGTAGTGTTACGCGCACGCCAGACATACGTCACGGTCGTAGTGTTACGCACACGCCAGACATACATCGCTGTCGTAGTGTTACGCACACGCCAGACATACGTTACTGTCGTAGTGTTACGCACACGCCAGACATACATCGCTGTCGTAGTCTTACGCACACGCCAGACATATATCACAGTCGTAGTGTTACATACGTTACAGTCTTAGTGTTACGCACACGCCAGACATACATCGCTATCGTAGTGTTACGCACACGCCAGACATACGTTACTGTCGTAGTGTTACGCACACGCCAGACATACGTCACAGGCGTAGTGTCGTAAGTGTGTCAGACACACAACTTCCTCGCGCGGGAGGGTCGCGTCATCCAGGCCTCGTGGAGGTATGTGTGTGTGTGTGTGTGTGTGTGAGGTGCGCTCAAGTCGCCTCCGAGAATCCCCTTGGTGGACGAACGTCCAGCCTGACTCACGATCCAGCTGGCGCACCAATAAACCCCGTCGCTGCTTTATTTTATATCCAGCTTATTATTTCTACCGGATCGTGTTGTCGATATTTCAATAGCTATTGTGGAGTTAACAAGGTAGTCAGAACAGATTGTAATGGTTTAGGAATTCCCGTTATTTGAAAGCTTATTGGCCTGGTTCGCTCGTTTTAAACACGTTGACCAATTTTAACATGACTTTTATACTGGGTGTAAATATATTTTTAGGGGCATATTTATTTTGGGTATATTCACCTGCTGGGTTAGTTTGGTCAGTAACACAAGTTGATAAATTGGATGTATGTGCGTATTGTGGAGCGTGGGTGCGCTTGTTATTTCTTCTCTATCTCATTCACATATCAGCTGTTACGTTTGTAAACCTGTGATGTTGGAGGAGTATAAACACAGTATAACTGTGAGATCTGATGATATTATTTCTGTGTGCCTGTATTTATTCGTGCTTACACGTGTGTGTGTGTGTGTGTGTGTGTGTGTGTGTGTGTGTGTGTATGATTAATGTTTTCATTTACGGATAGAGTTTTACACTCATGATGCTCGTCTCTTAGCCATGTACATATGTATCGTCTCCTTACTCTTGTGTGTACATACGCATATACCAGCCTGAACCAGGTAACCTCTACTTGACCAGGCTCGAGAGGAGGATGAACAGCTGGGCCTGGCTGTGGGCCGGCTACCACGCCCAGGATAAGATCTCTTGCTTGAGTCATGGCCAGAAACACTAACCACTTCGCCACGGAAACCAGTAAGATAACTTTATGTCGTCTCTCTCTCTCTCTCTCTCTCTCTCTCTCTCTCTCTCTCTCTCTCTCTCTCTCTATCTATCTATCTATCTATCTATCTATCTATCTTAGATCTATATTGTGCATATATTCATGTATGTAACAAATTCAGTTGAATAAATGTATACGTTATGTATGTTACAATTTTACATATATTTCGCATATGTTTTTACATATCACTTCTATTCTATGATACACGTACATTTGTATCACATCCCTATATGTATGAATGCTTATGTTATATCCTGAGTGCTGTGCATGTAAAATATAACAAAACAGAGCTCCCCATTCATAACTAGGCCCTCAAAGACCTGACAGGACGTCGCCCCCTGTATATCACTCTCATATTCACACCCAGTGCACTCAGTCCTGTACACGCTTGTTCCCGCTTGTTTAAGGCTGCAAGCACTCCAAACATCTTTCCCTGCAGACTTCCGTCTACAGTTCGATTCCCCTCCCCCAGGTCCCATCCTCCTCTGACACTGTATCATTTTTCTCAAGCTCTTCTCACTCATCCTTTCCTTACGTCCAAGCCACATCATCACATCTCGTCAACTCTCCCAATTACGTTTTTTCTAAGACTAAGTCTCTCTCCTGCCATTTCACTTCTTACTAGATCAACCTTCCTCACACAATATACTGTCTTCATTTCCAATACATCCACCCTCCTCCGTACTTTATCACCTCACGTCCAAGCCTCACCTCCACACAACACCGTCGGGACTACTATGCCATCAAACATACCCTTCTTTTGCCCTCCACACACCCCCTCACCCACCAGGTTTACTTCAGCTCCCATGGTTCCATTCGCTGTCACTGTTCACTCTCAGGTGTCTAAAATATTTCAGTTCCTCCAAATTCTCTCCATTTAAACTCTCAGCCAAGCTAACTTGTTTCCCTCCACTGCTAAACCCAATTACTTTGCTTTTATTCATATATCCTTTCTCATACACTCCCAAGCTAGGAAAGCATCTTCCACAGTGTGTTTGTGTGTGTGTGTGTGTGTGTGCTTGTGTGTGTGTGTGTGTGTGTGTGTGTGTGTGTGTGTGTGTGTGTTTTACCGGACCCATCCTGCTTGAGATTACACCACAAGAGAAAATTTACCTACGGTGAGTCTATATAACTGTCAGTTAGAGGAGGTGAGTACAGTCTCATGAGAGAACGTCTCACTTCAGAGGACAACGTTCTGTTCCTGCTACAGAGTGTGACGCAGCCTTGGAACAGCAGACGTCTCTGGGAAAATGACTCTAGGGCAACACCAGAGTATCTTTTAGAAAGGAGCGTAGAGTAATTGTAGATAAATGTGAGTAACTATGAACAAAAGCATCATTGTCAGGTTTAGTAAGATAGAGAGACAAGTTGGTCAGTTGGGATGCGAGTCTGAATGAAGAAAATTTAAAGGAAGTGGATATGACAGCAAATGGAATTAGGTCATAGGAAGGATGAGATGGGGTGGAAGTTCTGGAAGCATTGAGGTATGAAAGGAAAAAAGAAATTTGTATATATATATATATATATATATATATATATATATATATATATATATATATATATATATATTTTTTTTTTTTTTTTTCTTTATTATACTTTGTCGCTGTCTCCCGCGTTTGCGAGGTAGCACAAGGAAACAGACGAAAGAAATGCCCCCCCCCCCATACACATGTATATACATACGTCCACACACGCAAATATACATACCTACACAGCTTTCCATGGTTTACCCCAGACGCTTCACATGCCCTGCTTCAATCCACTGACAGCACGTCAACCCCGGTATACCACATCGCTCCAATTCACTCTATTCCTTGCCCTCCTTTCACCCTCCTGCATGTTCAGGCCCCGATCACACAAAATCTTTTTCACTCCATCTTTCCACCTCCAATTTGGTCTCCCTCTTCTCCTTGTTCCCTCCACCTCCGACACATATATCCTCTTGGTCAATGTTTCTCCTTACATATCTCAATTCTCCCAGAACCATCGCCCCCTCACCCACTCTATGACTCTATAATGTACCCTAACTTCTGCCAGGTATCCATTTATAGACAAAAGCCATTGGGAGGAGAGCACACCTGGCTTGCTGCGAGCCGCCTGCCCTTTTCTGGAATCAAACACGGGCCCGTGAGATCCGTGTGATGCCTGAATAAACACAGTACATGAGAGTGAGAAATCATCTGCACTATCTAGTGTTGTTGAACGAGGTCATTTTATTCCTCTTATCATCGTTCATAACGTATGTTGGGATCGTGAGGATCTCCATTAGCAATGATCCAAGATAAAACGCTAGTGTTGAGGATGAATGTCACAGGGAATTATATATGAATGAAGGACAAGACACGCCACAAAGATGGGAGAAGAGAAATTTTCCAGGCAAACTAGATGTACCAAAAAAGGAAAGAGGGAGGCAGACGTTGGCAACAAAGTGTACGAAGGTTTAGATTGGGAGAGTAAACTCCACCTCGGAGGAGAAAATTTGGATAACTTGGTATTAAAACATGCAGGTTATGTCCATAAAGAGATAACAATAAGAATATATAACAGCAAGAGCCAGCCACCTTGGCTTGTTATGTGTTACTTCGCAAGACAAACACGCTCCTCTCGAAGTTTGAACACTGATGTTTAATAACACGGTTGTTCGAAATTTTATCTATGGAGTCGAGTCCCTGAACTTTGACGGCGAGAGATGAGAGCAGGCTGGTACTAGCGGAGATGAAGGCCACTTGGTCATTGCTTGGTTAGAGAAGTAGAAATGATACAACTGGGATGGTTGGGGACGTAGAGAATGAATGAAAAGAGATCGGATCCGACGCATGGCATTTCGTTTGAGACCAGAAGTTAGAAGAGCGATCAGAAAACCTAAGAGATCGTACAAGTTGCCGATATCCTGTAGAGTGGAAGGTTTACATTTACGAAAAGATTTGGGAGTTATAATACAGAAGGGAGTGCCGGGTGAGGAGGTTTCGAAACGACAAGGATAGAAACCTGCCCTGAGGATGAAGGAAGATGGGAGTCGAATAAACATTAAAGCATAATACTTTGATGACTCATACAGTTAGGGGTGTGTCTTACGTGTTTGTGGGCACTGCGTACCACGGATAAGAAATACGCGGAGAACTTCGGACATTTGATTTCATTTGTTTCTCTGTAAAATGGATTCTCCTTTCTCATGGATTTCCTTTTTGCCATCTCGATCTTTAATTCTGGATTTTTTCCTAATCATGTGTCGCATCGCATCGAGTGCAGGAAACCCCAGAGCGTCATGAGAAGTCCCCACCCCATGTGAGTCGGCAACATAGCGTCGGATATATCACCGTCAGAGGGCAGCTTGGCGGACTCTGGCGGCCCAGGGATCGCTAGAGTCCACCAGCACAGGTTCTTCACCCACCTGTTTATCACCGAAAATTCCCGCAGAATAATTTGTCTTGGCCCGGGTCAACATTAGGAGCTGCACCATGTAATCTTGGAGAATACGTCTGTCCTTAGTGGAGAGGATACGACCATCCGTTGTCGGAGATATGAACGTTCGTGGTGGACGACGTGTCCGTCCCGTAGTTGGGTTGTGTCCCCGTCTGTAGTTGGGTATGTTCCTATCAGTAATGAAGGATATACCTGTCCGAAGTTGTGACGTGCCTGTCTGTAGTTGGGGATGAGTTTGTCGGTAGTGGAGAATATGCCTGTCTGTAGATGGGTATGTGCCTGTCATTGCTTGGGCATGTATCCGTCCGTACTCTGTTATGTGTCCGTCTGTAGAGCAGGTTGTGCCCGTCCGTAGAGGATGGAGAGAGGGTAGCGTGCCTCCCAGTAGTAAGATATGAGTCCCTCCATAGCAACAGACCGAAGTGTGAACATACACGTCTGTAGTAGGACGCGTACGATGGACCCAGTTGGAGGACAGATCTGCCCTAGATGGGGTATTTGTCAGTCAGTCGTGGAGTATGTGCTCGTCCGTGGTAACGGTGATACACCGGACGAAATGGGTCATTTTTCCAGTATTTACTTGTGGATGTATTCGTCCGTAGGAGGAGAATGTACCCGACCATCGGAAGGGAA
>NC_092238.1:13363808-13473808 GCF_036320965.1 Panulirus ornatus | reverse complement strand
GTATCCGTCACTACCAACAACAGTAGTGTATTATATCCGTCACTACCAACAACATTAGTGTATTATATCCGTCACTACCAACAACAGTAGTGTATTATATCCGTCACTACCAACAACAGTAGTGTATTATATCCGTCACTACCAACAACAGTAGTGTATTATATCCGTCACTACCAACAACAGTAGTGTATTATATCCGTCATTACCAACAACAGTAGTGTATTATATCCGTCACTACCAACAACAGTAGTGTATTATATCCGTCACTACCAACAACAGTAGTGTATTATATCCGTCACTACCAACACCAGTATTGTATTATATCCTTCCATTACCAACCAACAAGTAGTGTATTATATCCGTCACTACTACCAACACCCAGTATTGTATTATTCCCATCACTACCAACACCGTCATATTATCATATTCACCACTACCAACACCACTATCTTATTATCCCCATCACTATCAGCACCAACACCAACATTGTATTATCACCATCACTATCATCACCATCACCATCATTGTATTATCCTCATTGATAACAGCACCAACACCATTATTGTATTATCCCTATCACAATAACAATAACAACAACAACTACAACAACAACACAAAGTACACTACTACTACTTACAAAACTACTTTACTACTACAACCACTACTACAACTATACTATTTACTATACTACAACTATACTATACTACTACTACTACATTCTATCCTACTATACTACTACTACTACTACTACTACAACAACAACAACAACAGCTACTACTACTACTACTACAACTACTACTTCTACTACTACTACCACTACTACAACTACTACTATTACTACTACTACAACTACTACTACTACTACTACTACTACTTCTACTACTACTACTACTACTATTACTACTACTACTACTACTACTACTACTACTACTACTACTTCTACTACTACTACTACTTCTACTACTACTACTACTACTACTACTACTTCTACTACTACTACTACTTCTACTACTACTACTACTACAACTACTACTATTACTACTACTACAACTACTACTATTACAACCACCACTAATAACACTCTTGCCACTACTACTACTACTATTACAACCACCACTAATTCACTCCTACCACTACTCCTACTACTGCTACTACTACAGGAGGAGTAGCCACAGCTAATGACCGTAGCAATAGCCCACACTCCCTCTAACCTAAGCTCTTCTCCGATACAACATTGCTCTTCCACCTAACCTGCACCGCCTGTGCCAAATACAATATGTTCAGTTTATCCTCATTTTCATTGTAAATTATAGAACCAATTTTCGCACCGTGGAATATGTTAATATTCTAATAGACTTTAATTCACTTTCATGTTTGCTGAACGTGATTTAAAAACATTTTGATGTAGCTTATAAAAAGTGTTATTGTGGAATACGGCCGACGTGATGCTCCCGCTGAATCCCTTGTAATTGTTATATAGCCAAGAGATTTGCTGATGCCGGGGAAGTTGTGGCTGTGTGTGTGCGTGTGTGTTGTTGGTCTGTCTGTCTCTCTGTCAGCCATACAGTCTACGGCAAGAACTTCAGTGATGTTTTCATCTCTACGCTCGTAATATCTACGTGATATGAAATGGAGATGATTATTATTTCTTTGTTTTTTTTTTTTTGTTGGGGGACACAATAGTTAATCGTTGTCCACAGTTCATATATGTGAAGGACATTCACCCCTCCGGTTTTACGTTATGTCTAGCAAATGACATGAGAGTAATTACACTTTTGGAATAGATTCTTTTTTTCGCGTATCTTTTAATGGTTGGTTATATAAACTTTTGTGGTTACGGATGATTTTTATGACAGCTTGTGGAAAAAAATTCAAGTTATGTCTTCCATTTCCAGAGAACAATGGCCTCTTGACCCTCGAAAATAACCAGCTTCAGTATTTCTGTGAAGCTACAAAGACTCGATGGTGTATGAAGATCTGATGCCAATGTGATATATGTACACTAAATGTGATGTGTATTTCGTCGCGTCTTTCTGTTTCATTCGATACGTTTTCCAGAATGTATATCTATGCTTCATAGAATGGTATCTCTGTGAAATCTTGATAGACTAATTACTAAATTATAGATCTGAAACTACACAACGAAATATGAGGAGAAACGAAAGATTGATAGATTGGCGAACCCATCTATCCATAACACAACAGAGGGTTGCCTTGAGAATGCATTCACAGGATATGTTCTTTACGTTGTGGATTAAGACTGTGGTTGTCTTCCTTCATGAAACGATATAGAAATATTGCTGCATATGAGGGGGAAGCTTTGATGATTTCGTAATCGATATATATATATATATATATATATATATATATATATATATATATATTTTTTTTTTTTTTTCATACTATTCGCTATTTCCCGCGATAGCGAGGTAGCGTTAAGAACAGAGGACTGGGCCTTTGAGGGAATATCCTCACCTGGCCCTCTTCTCTGTTCCTTCTTTTGGAAAATTAAAAAAAAAAAAAAAAAAAAACGAGAGGGGAGGATTTCCAGCCCCCCGCTCCCTTCCCTTTCAGTCGCCTTCTACGACACGCAGGGAATACGTGGGAAGTATTCTTTCTCCCCTATCCCCAGGGATGATATATATATATATATATATATATATATATATATATATATATATATATATATATATATATATATATATATATATCATCCCTGGGGATAGGGGAGAAAGAATACTTCCCACGTATTCCCTGCGTGTCGTAGAAGGCGACTAAAAGGGGAGGGAGCGGGGTGCTGGAAATCCTCCCCTCTCGGTTTTTTTTTTTTTTTTGATTTTCCAAAAGAAGGAACAGAGAACGAGGCCAGGTGAGGATATTTCCTCAGAGGCCCAGTACTCTGTTCTTAACGCTACCTCGCTAACGCGGGAAATGGCGAATAGTTTGAAAGAAAGATATATATATATATATATGTGTGGTGTGAGGTGGTTTGAGCGAGTAAGTAACGTAAGGGTAAGAGAGATGTGTGGAAATAAAAAGAGCGTGGTTGAGAGAGCAGAAGAGGGTGTTTTGAAATGGTTTGGGCACATGGAGAGAATGAGTGAGGAGAGATTGACCAAGAGGATATATGTGTCGGAGGTGGAGGGAACGAGGAGAAGAGGGAGACCAAATTGGAGGTGGAAAGATGGAGTGAAAAAGATTTTGTGTGATCGGGGCCTGAACATGCAGGAGGGTGAAAGGAGGGCAAGAAATAGAGTGAATTGGAGTCATGTGGTATACAGGGGTTGACGTGCTGTCAGTGGATTGAAGCAAGGCATGTGAAGCGTCTGGGGTAAACCATGGAAAGCTGTGTAGGTATGTATATTTGCGTGTGTGGACGTGTGTATGTACATGTGTATGGGGGGGGGGGGCCATTTCTTTCGTCTGTTTCCTTGCGCTACCTCGCAAACGCGGGAGACAGCGACAAAGTATAAAAAAAAAAAAAAAAAAAAAAAAAAAAAAAAAAAAAAATATATATATATATATATATATATATATATATATATATGTGTGTGTGTGTGTGTGTGTGTATGTAAATGACACTGTTGTAGAACGTAGCGACGATATATGTGGCCTTTTTTTGTCTTTTCCAAGCGCTACCTCGCGGGAGAGGGGATGGGAGTTGTATGTATATGTATGTATGCTATTTCATGTGCGGCGGGATGGCGACGGGAATGGATGAATTATGTACATGTGTATATATGTATATGTCTGTGTATGTATATATATGTATACGTTGAGATGTATAGGTATCTATATGTGCGTGTGTGGACGTGTATTTGTATACATGTGTATGTGGGTGGGTTTCGTCTGTTTCCTAGCGCTCCCTCGCTAACGCGGGAGACAGCGACAAAGTATAATACATAAATAAATAAGTATATATATGTTCACTCTTCTAACCCCAGAGAGAAACGAACGCAGCTCACGCCCACCAGTCACCTTGAATGGACAGCCACTGAACAAAACATCAACTGTTCTACACAACACAAACGACACACATGACATTCACTCCCCACATCAATAACATCAACATAGAAGCAACATACAAACTCGTTGCTTTCAGAACATTAAATAGCATCAGATTTCGACAGGAGAAAAAAAAATATATGCCCAAACAACACCCCATAAAAACAATATATCCCCCCCAATTAAAACTACACCTCACCTTTCCAGTCTTTCCTCCTCTACTCAAGAAATATAACAAAGCTGCAAACTTCCCTAAAGAGTACACTCAGAATAATCACAGGCTGCCTAGCAACTACAAGAAATATAACAAAGCTCCAAACCTCTCTGAAGAGTACACTCAGAATAATCACAGGCTGCCTAGCAACTACAAGAAATATAACAAAGCTCCAAACCTCTCTGAAGAGTACACTCAGAACAATCACAGGCTGCCTAGCAACTACAAGAAATATAACAAAGCTCCAAACCTCTCTGAAGAGTACACTCAGAACAATCACAGGCTGCCTAGCAACTACAAGAAATATAACAAAGCTCCAAACCTCTCTAAAGAGTACACTCAGAACAATCACAGGCTGCCTAGCAACTACAAGCAATCAAAACCTTCAAAGTGAAACAAAGATACTCCCAGTATAATCACACGTCAACATCCTCTGCACACAGTTCTATGCAACAGTACTCTCGACCCTTCCCACCCAGACCACTCTATAATTAATCAATAATCCCCAAGTGGAATTGAAATGCTTACCCTTGCCTCACACTTCATCACATCCACTCATAGATCCCCCCACCCCAACCCCCCTCACCTCTGATAAATATAAGACTGACAAAACACATACACTTTGAAATAATTCAACAGGCACTAAACAAACGCACTCTCAAGTCATTCTTAAACACCAGCCCACTAGACATACACCCATCAGAAGCCACACTCCCCAGACAAACACGAGTCACACTACCGTTTACGCTCTGGACATCATCACCCGTCCATACAGTACTCTAAATACCGTTTCATATACGGAAGCCCATGATCTAACTCCCATAACAGAGACACCGCACTCTTACTACTTAATTCTCCTACGCACACACACACACATATATATATATATCTTTTTCTTTCATACTATTCGCCATTTCCCGCGTTAGCAAGGTAGCGTTAAGAACAGAGGACTGGGCCTTTGAGGGAATATCCTCACCTGGCCTCGTTCTCTGTTCCTTCCTTTGGAAAATTAAAAAAAAACGAGAGGGGAGGATTTCCAGCCCCCCGCTCCCTCCCCGTTTAGTCGCCTTCTACGACACGCAGGGAATACGTGGGAAGTATTCTTTCTCCCCTATCCCCAGGGATAACATATATATATATATATATATATATATATATATATATATATATATATATATATATATATATGTATTCCAGAAGTTCGTGCATCTTCAAGACGTGCACCTTCACTTAGCAGCAGGGACATCTTTGATGCGGGAAGTTCTCGGGCGAGGCTGGGAGCACTATGGCTCGTCAACTGGCGGTGATACAGACTCACCCAAGGTGACTTCTCCACTTGCGGTGTAGCTTCAAGCAGGTGAAGTCCGGTTTATCTTAATCTATTTAGTCTTACCTTACGACCGATATCTATGAAGGAGTCCGGTATTACCCTGGACCACTCTAAAGGCTGCGCAGTTTCCAGTAGCAAGAACATGCACACTCCTTTGGAAGTAGAGGTTCTTTTGATGAGAGTGTACTCCCAATGATACATCTGTGCTAAAGGTAATCTTTCACGCGCCGTGTAACCTCGAACAGGTGGAGTCCAGTAACACACACACACACACACACACACACACACACACACACACACACACACACTTGATCGCTATTTCCCGCGGTAGCGAGATAGCGCCAGGAAACATGTACAATGTTTCGTCAAATGACGGTAACACAGACTCACCAAAAGTAGTTTTTTACTTTCAAACTTGATCGCTGCTTTCCACGTTAGCCAGGTAGCGCCGGGAACAAACGAAGAAAGGCCGCATTCGCTCACATCCATTCTCTAGCTGTCATATTTAATGTACCGAAAAGACAGCTCCCTGTCCACAACCAGGTCCAACAGACCTCTCCATAGTTTCCCCGAAAAGCATCATATGCGCTGGTTCATCCATTAACAGCATGTCGAACCCTGTACACCACATTGTCTCAAATTACTTTATCCCTTCACGCCTTTCACCCTCGAGCATATTCAGGCCCTGATAACTAATTTTTCACTCCATCCTACCACCTCCAATTCGGTTTCCACTTCCTTCTTATTCCCTCCACTTTTTACACATAGATCCTCTTTGACAACCTTTCCTCACTCATTCTCTCCATACGTCCAAACCATTTCAACACACCCACTTCTGCTCTCTCAACCACACTCTTTCCATTACCACACTTTTCTCTCACCCTTTCATTTCTTACTCGATCAAACCACCTCGCACCACATATTGTCCTCAACGATTCATTTCTAACATATCCACCCTCTTCCACACATCCATATCTATAGCACACGCCTCGCATCCATATGTATATGTGTGTGTGTGTGTGTGTGTGTGTGTGTATGTGTGTGTGTGTGTGTGTGTGTGTGTGTGTGTGTGTGTGTGTGTGTTGTGCTGTAACGCTCGCTTACAAAGTACATACAATATCCTCCAACGATAGAGGATTCCAATCTTTACCCCATGTGGCGACAGTCGGAGCAAATATCCCGTCAGCCACCGGTATCCACAACAGAAAGCAGACCATTCTATCACACAGGGGTCCCGCTGACTGCGTCTATAGGACGGAAGGCATTCCATTACTTGTGATCGAATAGCCAATTCTCTTTTGTGGGTACTTTTGACCGAGTGGATAAACATCCAGACTCCCGCCACCCTCTGTGTAGGTTACTGTTGAAAACTGTTGACGTGCACGTTTTCGTACTATTCCCTGTTACCGGACTACGGGTGTACGTGGTCACACGCGAGTGTAACGTAATCTACGGCGAAGTTGCATCATCGTCAATGATGAAGAGTACGAACGTGTCAAGGAACGTCTCACTCCGAAAGGCGTCCACCATTTCCTTTGCTTCTTGTGGAAGGGCAACCTTGAAGTTACTGTATAAAGGAAGTCCTTGGGAGATTATATATATATATATATATATATATATATATATATATATATATATATATATATATATATATATATACAATTGTTTTTCCCTGCTTTAGTGCAGCGTCAGGAGTAAGCGAACAATGGCCTCTTTGGCACAGAGCGAAGCTGTAGTTGTCATTTATAGTTCACCGAAACCAGAGCTGGTACACGCAATAGCAAGACAGCCAGGATAGACCACTCCTTGGATTACCTTGACCACTTCATATGACCAGGTTCAACCCACTGACAGCAGGTATATATATATATATATATATATATATATATATATATATATATATATATATATATATATATATATATATATATATATATATATATATATATAATGGACTTGATTAGGGCGTTCACTCACGCGTACCATCTCAGCTTATAAAAAGAAAAGTTATATATTAGCGCGAAGTTACTGTCAGCGAAACTGTATATATATATATATATATATATATATATATATATATATATATATATATATATATATATATATATATTGGAAGCTTTCTCCCCAGTGGGACATGTGGTCGGCGGGACGAGCACTGTACGCCTCACGACCTAGCGACCCCACCTGAGGGCGGAACCATCTGGACGACACCAAAACCTTTTCTACCAGTAAGTCAATTTAATAAATATGAAGACAGTGCGGAGAGGGTGGCGGGCAGGCGAGCTGAAGGGTTGGTGTGATGGATAGACTCTTGTCTTAGATCACTGAGCAGGACGGTGCGAACTTTGGCTATGATGGTGCGATCCTTGAGCACTTTGCTACGAAACTTAAGCACGAGGGTACGAAACTTAAGCACGAGGGTACGAACCTTGAGCACTTTGGTACGAAACTTAAGCACGAGGGTACGAAACTTAAGCACGAGGGTACGAACCTTGAGCACGAGGGTACGAACCTTGAGCTTGACATTGCGGGCCTTCAGCACAATTACACGAACCCTCAGCACGACAGTCGTATTCAGTACGACATTACGACCCTTCAGCATGATTACATGAGCACTCAGCAAGGCGGTACGATGCTTGGGCATGTTGGCCTGGTCTTGCACGTGACCTTTAATCAAGAGTCAGGTTTGAGAGATTAATCGAAGGAGTGTTAGTGTGGGCGAGTGTTTGTTAGTAATCGAAGGAGTGTTAGTGTGGGTGAGTGTTTGTTAGTAATCGAAGGAGTGTTAGTGTGGGCGAGTGTTTGTTAGCATTGATGTGTTAGTGTGTGAATGTGTAATCGTATGACTAACTCCTAATGACATAAAAGTGTTAGTAATGATGTATTCCGTTGATGATTGATTTTAATAAGACTACATGAGTGACTAGTTTACATGAGTAACCGTCATTATGAGCATGAGTATGTAAGGGTTAGTATGGCTAAGCATTAGTATTTATGTAATCAAGTGATGGTAGCTGTTGAGACAGAGAATTGTCATTATGTGTACCCTAGTGTGGATGTCTTTTGAGTTTGGATGTGTTTTCCATGCGTACCCGTTAGCATGGATGTGTACCACTACCCACGAGAGTGAGCCTGGATGAATACCAGTGCCCATGTGAGTAAGCATTGATGAGTACCGGTATACAAACTCATAAAAAAACATATTATTTTTGATGGATGACCATCGTCAAACCTCACACACTCTACATCTTGATTCGTCCATGGCAGAAATTAGTTCCACGTTGACGATCGTAATCACATCCGAATTTAAGTCTCATTTGTACAGTGTCGTTCCTTGTACCATTTGTACAGTGTCGTTCCTTGTACCATTTGTACAGTGTCGTTCCTTGTACCATTTGTACAGCGTCGTTCCTTGTACCATTTGTACAGCGTCGTTCCTTGTACCATTTGTACAGCGTCGTTCCTTGTACCATTTGTACAGTGTCGTTCCTTGTACCATTTGTACAGAGTGTCGTTCCTTGTACCATTTGTACAGAGTGTCGTTCCTTGTACCATTTGTACAGTGTCGTTCCTTGTACCATTTGTACAGAGTGTCGTTCCTTGTACCATTTGTACAGTGTCGTTCCTTGTACCATTTGTACAGTGTCGTTCCTTGTACCATTTGTACAGAGTGTCGTTCCTTGTACCATTTGTACAGTGTCGTTCCTTGTATCATTTGTACAGAGTGTCGTTCCTTGTACCATTTGTACAGTGTCGTTCCTTGTACCATTTGTACAGTGTCGTTCCTTGTACCATTTGTACAGTGTCGTTCCTTGTATCATTTGTACAGAGTGTCGTTCCTTGTACCATTTGTACAGTGTCGTTCCTTGTACCATTTGTACAGTGTCGTTCCTTGTACCATTTGTACAGTGTCGTTCCTTGTACCATTTGTACAGTGTCGTTCCTTGTACCATTTGTACAGAGTGTCGTTCCTTGTACCAGTTGTACAGTGTCGTTCCTTGTACCATTTGTACAGTGTCGTTCCTTGTACCAGTTGTACAGTGTCGTTCCTTGTACCATTGTTACCGTAGGCAACATCAGTATCATTACTAGGCAGTACACACTGTCTAAAAGCAGTGTCTACAACTATTACTGTCAAGATTCTTTTGGCGTTGACATTGTCAGTCCATTCGTGTTGGTACTACTGTTAATAGAACAGGATCTATCTGTGGTCAGTGGAAATACTGGTATTAAAGTGTTTTTTTTTAGTTCCTTATGCCTTTGTCCATAGGAGGGAAGATGTATTGTTTTTTGACAGTTTATTTTTGTTTTTCATTCTTCATTGCACTTTTTCTCTCTCAAAGAAGAAACGCCTTAGTCTTGGCCTTTCCCCTTCCTGTTACAGGTTAGGTCAAGGGTTAGTGGCGTCGAGGGCGTAGGGAAGATCTGCGTTCCCCGAGGGTCAAGAGAATTAAGGTTTATGGAAGGTACAAGTGAGGATGAGTTTATCTTGAAGTAAATATGGGTTTGTTGGAGGGAGAGACACTGTGTTAGCACGCTGGTGTTGGAGGGAGAGACACTGTGTGTGCACGCTGGTGTTGGCGTTTCTAGTTTTCTCTTTCTCGCGTTAGTAGATATTGATAGCGTAACTAGAACCAGTCTGCCTGTACTGCAAGAAGTGTTGCATGCAAGATTGTAACATCCATAGTGCTCATACCCTTTACCCTTTAGACGATGGTACAACCCTTAGGCACGATGGTACGACACTTGAGCACGATGGTATGACCCTTTGAGCATAATGGTACGACCCTTGAGCACGATGGTACGACCTTTTGAGCACGATGGTACGACCCTTGTGCACGATGGTACGACCCTTGAGCACGATGGTACGATCCTTGAACACGATAGTACGACCCTGGAGCACGATGGTACGACCCTTGAGCACGATAGCACGACCCTTTTGAGCACGATGGTACGACCCTTTGAGCACGATGGTACGACCCTTTGAGCACGATGGTACGACCCTTGAGCACGATGGTACGATCCTTGAGCATGATTGCACGACCCTGGAGCACGATGGTACGACCCTTTGAGCACGATGGTACGATCCTTGAGCATGATTGCACGACCCCTGGTTATGATGGCGTGATAGTTGACAAAGATTATGTCACAGTCCTGACCATTATGCTCAAGAGTCATTCCTTCGTTGTTCATGGTCGTATCGTCGTGCTCAAGGGGTCGTAGAGTCGTGCCTAAAGGGGGTTAGTAGCCAGTTGGCGTCGTTAAACAGGAATGGTAACATTTGTTCATGAAAAGTGGTAGTTTCGGTGCGTGAATAATGGTACTACTAGTGCTAGAGTAGTGATAGTACTAGTGCATGAGTAGTAGTAGTAGTAGTAGTAGTAGTAGTAGTAGTAGTAGTGCTAGTATGGAATTTTAGTGGTAGTTCTGGTGCATGAATATCTATAGTATTGGTGTGTGAGTAGTGGTAGTACTGGTGCATGAGAAGTGATAGTACTGGAGTGTGAGTAGTGGCAGGACTGATGTGTGAGTAGTGGCAGGACTGACGTGTGAGTAGTGGCAGGACTGACGTGTGAGTAGTGGTAATACAGGTGCGTGAGTAATAGCAGTTTGAACGCGCGAGTAATGGCGTTACTTGGGCGTGTAGAATAGTGAGAAGAACTGGCGTGCGAGTAGTGATGGTACTGGCGCGCGAGTAGTGATGGTACTGGCGCGCGAGTAGTGATGGTACTGGCGCGTGAGTAGTGATGGTACTGGCGCGCGAGTAGTGATGGTACTGGCGCACGTGTAGTGATGGTACTGGCGCGCGAGTAGTGATGGTACTGGCGCGTGAGTAGTGATGGTACTGGCGCGCGAGTAGTGATGGTACTGGCGCGCGAGTAGTGATGGTACTGGCGCGCGAGTAGTGATGGTACTGGCGCGCGTGTAGTGATGGTACTGGCGCGCGAGTAGTGATGGTACTGGCGCACGAGTAGTGATGGTACTGGCGCACGAGTAGTGATGGTACTAGCGCGCGAGTAGTGATGGTACTGGCGCACGAGTAGTGATGGTACTGGCGCACGAGTAGTGATGGTACTGGCGCGCGAGTAGTGATGGTACTGGCGTGCGAGTAGTGATGGTACTGGCGCGTGAGTAGTGACAGGACGAGTGAGCAAGTAATGACAGTACTGGTACTTACGAGTACTGTGAGTTATAATCAACTGATCCCGTGAATGTTGACAGTGTCGGTGAGTGAGCGACAGTAGTTCTGGTCCGTCACTGTTGTCAATGGTGGTAAGTAATGATCCTTTCGCAGGTGTTGTCAGCGGTGGTGTCCCCTCTGTTTCATTGCACTCGTGTTGGCAGCACTGTAATTCCTCTTATCGTTATTTCTGGCGTTGGTAACACTTCAGCCCCACACCCCACTCAACGTCTTTCAGATGGCGTTGGTAGCACTGGTCCCCCCTCAACGTTAACCCCCCTGGCGTTGGTAGCACTGGTCCGCCTCAACGTTAACCCCCCTGGCGTTGGTAGTACTGGTTCCCCTCAACGTTATTCCCCTGGCGTTGGTAGTACTGGTTCCCCTCAACGTTATTCCCCTGGCGTTGGTAGCACTGCCCCCCCCCCCACCTCAACGTTATCTTCTTGGCGTTGGTAGCACTGATTCCCTCAACGTTATACCCCCCCCTGGCGTTGGTAGCACTGGCACCCCCCCTCTACGTCATACCCCCCCTGGCGTTGGTAGCGCTGCCCCCCTCAACGTTACTCCCATCGGCGTTGGTAGCACTGTTTTCCCCCTTCCCCTCAACGTTATCTCCCTGGCGTTGGTAGCACTACCCCCCCTCCTCAACGTTTCTCCTCTCGGCGTTGGTAGCACTGTGCCCCCTTCCCCTCAACGTTATCTCCCTGGCGTTGGTAGCACTGCCCCCCTCCCCCCCTTCAACGTTTCTCCCCTCGCCGTTGGTAGCACTGTTCCCCCTCAACGTTATTCACCCCCCCCCCCTCCGGCGTTGTCAGCTCTGGTCCCTGAATGTATTCATACCATTTATGTTCTGTAAGTAACCACCCCCCATCCCTTCCTCCACCTCCTTTTCCCCCACCTCCTCCTCATCTTCCCCTCCTCTTCCCCTTCCCTTCCCCCTCAAAAAAAAGATTTGAAATCATCCAGGAATACGGTGCCTTCAACTTACTGAGAACCCGTGGAAGCTCAGAGGCGCTTCATTTGCATACTTTACAGTGACAAGACGTATGTTATCTGAGGTAGCGATACGCCGTGGCGTGTTAACTTGAGGTGGAGCGGCCAATGAACGGGCGGCCGAGAGAGAGAGAGAGAGAGAGAGAGAGAGAGAGAGAGAGAGAGAGAGAGAGAGAGAGAGAGAGAGAGAGAGAGAGAGTTTTAGCCCCTCCTCCCTGGTTGGTTGCTGCTCAAGCGCCGTGCTGATGATCATTCAAATTTGCTTAATTAGAATCTAAAATAAAGCGAATAATGTTGATCAAAGTTCTGGCCCGCCCACAGGGAGTAAAAAATATGAAACAGATTAAAAGAAGCAGAGCGCGCCAGATAAAGTTGATTCGAAATAATTTATTATTTATATTTTGCTAATTAGAAGAGGGAAAGTTGGTGCTCAAAGCTTCTCTAATGAATTAATTTGGAAATTTAAAACTCTTGCGGAAAACTCGACAAAGTTGTCAAAAGGTATTCTATTATGATAGGAAATCTAATTACATTAGATGCAGTGCTGACTGTTCACTCCTGGAAAATACACACCGGCCAAGTTTTGACCGATCTTTACCGCGCCTGTCTGTGTAAAAAGGGTGGGATTCAAACGAGCACACAGGTCCAAATGCAAAGCCAAAAATAGGAACATGCAAGTGAAATGAAGGTCGAAACAACATTAAGTTAAAAGTCTAAAGTTGACAGAATAAATTATACACACCGTGGAGACTGTGAACACGGCAGGAGAAGGGGGGGAAAAAAATAAGACTTAAGTTGGTGGGAGTTGAGTGTCAGAAAGCATGGCTGACGGGTACCGCGCCGCACGCGTCTCGCCCCGCCGTCTTGTCTCTTCTGATGTCTCTCACCCTCCTCCTCCTCCTCCTCCTCCAACGACCGACCCCCATCCCTCCCTTCTCCTACCTTGGTCCCTGGACCCAGCCTACCGGGGAGGTGGGAGGACGAGGGAAGGGAGGGAGGCCTATGGTGATTTAACTCACAGCGAATCCAGCCTTTAAAAGACACGGTATGTTTGAGAAATGATCTTCCTTTCTTTTTAACTTTTAACTTCTAGCGTGGTTAATGCGTCTTAAATCCTCATGTAGGTGTTGATTTCCTTGTTTTTCACTCCCTTTTTTTGGGAGGGGGGGCCTCTCACTGTTCTTTCTTTCTTATTTCTGTTACGCAGGGGAAGCCAAAACAGAGATATAATTAGTGTGTTTGTTGATGGATCTGTGTGTCTTTATAGAGGATCATTTTCTCTCAATGATCATGTTCACAAATACATCACCAATTACAATGCACTTTGTTGCGTCGTTCATCATAAAGCATCGATTCTAGTTCATCTCTGGATGGTTTAATGCATATTCATTGGATGATTAGCTCAGGCAAGCATGGGACGTGGTACCTACCACTGGGACAAACTGTCACCAGCAGGCAGTCAAAGCCCCCCCATATTGTTTACATCTTCACCCAGTACCAGTGGTGGCCACCAGAGGCGCCCCGGTCTGTTCATTTACATTTTCCTCGCCTTTGTTGCTCTCTGCACACGACGACCACCGAAGTTTTACTTTCCTCCTGTTGTAGATTGGAGGAAACTTGCTCGATTTTTCGAGCTAAATGTTTAGCAAGTAATTCAAATACAGAATGTTTACTCGCACTTAAAGAAGATGTGATTTTCGAGACCAGAAGAGGCCCCTTCCGACCTGAGTCTCTCAAACCCTCTTCATCACAGAATCTGTGTGGCAACGGTAGAGTGATTATCGCTGGTGCTGGGCCCCCATACCAGGGAAGCCAATATTCCACATTTCACGATGATTAGCTGCTAATTTGCTGCATATAGAGTGAGCTGAACGATTCAACTAATTATCTGGTTTACCTGAACATCGCCCGTTATCCTTGTATGAGGTCGTTGTGAAGAAGTATTTAGGTCTTTAATACAGTCATCATCAGAGGTGATTCATATCGCTCCTGTTGCTTTAAGATTAACGTGTAGGGATATCTTACAGTCTTCACACCAGACATATGTGTATGTGTGTGTGTGGGTTGCAGAAATGTAAACGGAACTTTTTAAAGTAAATAATCAAAGTATAGAACTAAGTATTAAAAATCTGATGATGGAAATCAAAAATCAACTCACGAAGAATCGTGGTTTTTTTTTTTCAGTATAGCAAGAAATTTGTGTACTCTAATAAATGCGACAATATGAGGGACCTGATGTGTTACACTACAGAAAGTTACTCACGTTTAACTGAGAAGTGATATATATATATATATATATATATATATATATATATATATATATATATATATATATATATATATATATATATATATATAGATATATATATATTTATTTATATATATATATATATATATATATATATATATATATATATATATATATATATATATATTTCATACTATTCGCCATTTCCAACGTTAGTTAGGTAGCGTTAAGAACAGAGGACTGAGCATTTGCCCCCTTCTCTGTTCCTTCTTTCAGAGAATTAAAAATGAGAGGGGAAGTATTATTTCCCCCCTATCCCTAGGGATTATATATATATATATATATATATATATATATATATATATATATATATATATATATAATTTGAGAATTTGAGAAATAGAAGTTTATTAAAGGAATAAAAATCAAAGGCAAAACTAAAAGAATTTGATTAGTTTGTAAAATGAAGTTGATGCACGATATGTGGTGTTTAGAGCTATCTTTGCTTTCAGTTCTGTAATGGCGATCATTCATTTCTCATTATTCATCACAGGTTTCAGCAATTTTGTGTACATGACGTCAGAAGAATGGATATGATGTGAGTTTGGTTGCTAATTTCCCCAAGCACAGGAACACGTAAATAACACATTAAAAGGACATATATCAAAAAAAAAATGGCTCAAACAAAAAGGGTTGTGGGCAGCGTAAGGAGAAACAAGGAATGACAGATATATAGAGAGACATAGAGGGAGAGGAAGACGTGGCCATGAGACGTGATAGAGAGAAAATAATCGAGTGAATCAGAGACAGATAGAGAGATGGATGGAAAGAGATGGAGAAAGATGAATAGATGAAGCAAATACGAAATGGAAGAGTGGCGAAGGAAAGGAAAATTTAGAAAAAGGATACGAATGAGAGAGAGAGAGAGAGAGAGAGAGAGAGAGAGAGAGAGAGAGAGAGAGAGAGAGAGAGAGAGAGAGAGAGGTAAACATAAAAATAGGAAAGAAAAATGAAAAAAAAAAAGAGTAGAGGGGGAGGGGGAGAATTTTTATATCGAGGAGGCTGGAGGGTGCATAGAGACAGGGGTGGGAAAAGTAGAATGTGAGAGAGAGAGAGAGAGAGAGAGAGAGAGAGAGAGAGAGAGAGAGAGAGAGAGAGAGAGAGAGAATAAATGGAAAATGGAAGTTAGTTTGGGGGAGATTGTGAGAGAGAGAGAGAGAGAGAGGAACGGAGAGAGAGAGAGAGAGAGAGAGAGAGAGAGAGAGAGAGAGAGAGAGAGAGAGAGAGAGAGAGAGAGAGGTGAGGCGAAGTATTACGAGTGGAGCCTGCAATTACTATTCATAATTGAACCATAATTAGACAGGCAAATTTCAAATAGGAACTAAAAACTCTTCAAGTAATTAGTCTGAATTCACATGCGAGGTTTCTATTGATGGGATATGAACTCTAAGACGGCACTCGGAAACATCACAGTAATTATAAACTGATGACTGGCCCAAGAAAGAAGTGATGGCTGAAGCTCTCTTAAATTTATTCCTGATTAGAGTATCGTACACAACTAGATTAGTGCGTTTAATAATTCCACTTGATGATAACAGGAGTCGCTCAATTGGATCACTACACAGACGATCAACAAATACATATCTTTAAGTTCTGGATTATATAGGTGTCAAAGCTTCGTTGATCAAAGGCGAGGCGTAATTAAATCTCGTCTTGCATCCTTCGCTGACACTTTTTAATCCCCCTCCCTGTACGTTTCCTCCTCCTCTTTTTTTTCTTTTTTTTAACGTTCTGATGTTTCTCAACGAGATTACTCATCACTGAAAATCATGCCAGTGTTCGAGATCACATGTAGACCATACGAAGACGATACAGTAAATGAACCGATTGATGAAGGTCCTTTGTGAGACAGAGGGGGGGGGGGGGTCTTGAACGCCTTAGGATCTGTCTATAAAGATGACGCCTTGTCACTTGATCATTATGTTACCGTGTGCTCGTCTGGGGTCCAAACTTGACTACTACAATGGTTAATGGTTTCTGTAATATTTTCAAGAACTATGGTCCAAATAAGGATTCCATCTTCTTCAGGTATCTGAGAATGAACACACGCAGTCAGGTCATTTGCGACGGAAGAGTACAGACCGGTTTATATATATATATATATATATATATAATGTGTGTGTGTGTTTGTGTGTGTGTGTGTGTGTGTGTGTGTGTGTGTGTGTGTGTGTGTGTGTGTGTGCGCGTGTGCGTGTGTGTGTGCATATAACATCCCTGGGGATAGGGGAGAAAGAATACTACCAACGTATTCCCTGCGCGTCTTGTAGAAGGCGACTGAAAGGGGTGGGAGTGGGGGACTGAAAATCCTCCCCTCCTGTTTTACTTTTCCAAAAGAAAGAATAAAGAACAGGGCTAAGTAAGGATTTTTCCATGTTGGTCCCTCTCACCCACCCTATGACTTACCTCCACTTCCAATTTTCCATTTGCTGCTATGTCCACTTCCAGGTATCTAAAACCATTTTCTCCAAATTCACTCCGTTCAAGCTCACACCCCAACTAACCTGTCCCCTTACCCTGCTGTATTTAATAATCTCGCTTTTATTCACATTTACTCTCAGTTTCCTCCTTTCACACACTCCTCCAGTCTCGGTCACCAGCTTCTGGAATTTCTCACTCGAATCTGCCACCATTGCTGTATCATCAGCAAACAACGACAGACTCAACCCCACTGCCCCACCCCACCCCACGATTTCCTACAAACTGCACACTCGCCCCACTCTCCAGGACTCTTGCATTTGCCTCCCTGCCTAACCACCCCATCCATAAACAAATTAAACAACCATGGTGACATCACATACCTCTGCCGCAGACCAGCCTTCACGCGCAACACTCACTTTCCTTTCTTCCTATTCTTATACATGCCTTACACCGTTGATAAAAACTCTTCACTGCTTCTAGCAGCTATCCTCCCACACCATGTATTTTTGAGACCTTTAGTAAGGAATCTCTATCTACCCTATCATAAGATTTTTCTTGATCCATAAATGCCACATACAAGTCCTTCTGTCTCTCTGAGTAATTCACACAAACATTCGTTAAAACAAGCACCTGATCCATATAACCTCTACCACTTCTCAAGCAACACTGTTGGCCCCCAGTCTGATGCTCAAACATGCTTTCACCCTCTCTAACACTACTCTTTCATTCAACATACCAAGTACAGTCAGCTCTCTTGCACCTCTGCAGTTTGAACACTCACCTTTGTCTTACTAATCTATATAGTTGTGCTATACATGCATTCCGCCAATCCTCAGGCACCTCACTATGATCCACATATACACTGATTATCCTAACTCACCAGAAAGTCAACTGCAGTAGCATCCACTCCAGCTGTCTTACCACATTCCATGTTGTGGAAGACCTTCACCACCTCTTCTCTCTTCACCAAACTGCTCTCCATGATTCTCTCACTTCGTATAGGACCTCGACCCAAACACCCTCCATCTACCACCTTATCATCAAACACATTCAACAGTCCTTCAAAACACCTAGTAATCCTCCTCTTCATATCGTCATTACATGCTGCCAGTTCCTCATTAGCCTCCTTCACTGATGTTCCCATGTGCTCTGTTTTTCGCACGCTATTAATCTCCTTCCAAAACATCTTATTCTCCCTGAAATTTACTGATACTTGCTGATCTCAACTCTCATTTGCTCTCTTTTTCAATGCCTGCACCTTTCTCTTGACTTCTTGCCGCTTTCTCTTACACGTCTCCCAAACATTTGCACTTCTCTTTTCTCATTAACTAGCAACTTTGTTTCGTCATCCCACCACTCACTACCCTTTCTAATCTGCTCATCTCCCATCTTAATCATGCCACACGCCATTCCTTACCCACTCTTTAGCTTCGTTTACTTGCACTTTTTGCTATTCTACCCTAAATCTTTCCTGGCATTTCTTTGCACTAGTGTCTTTACCAAGTTAACTTACTTCCACCACTCTCTTCTCACCCACAGGCGTTTCTTTCTCGAAAACATCTACAACTCCTTACCCTCGCCTCCACAACGTCATCATGATCCGCCATCCCACCAGATGCCCATTTCAAAATATTCACATCCAAGAGTTTCTCTTTTATATCTCCGTCAATTAGCATGCCGTCCAAAAATGGCCGCTGACCAGCTTTCCTACTCACATACGTATACTTGTTTATGTCCTTTTTTAAACCAGGTATTCCCAATCACCCGCCCTTTTCTAGCACACGACTCCACAATCTGTTCACCATTTCTCTGCACATCACTGATTACCCCATACGCGTGGGTTGTACTTCAACAACCACTGTACTTACCTTAGCATTTAAATCACCCATCAGTAATACCCACTCTCTTGCATTAAAACTTCTGATGTACTCACTCAGTTGCTTTAAAAACACATGCCTCTCATTATCTTTCTTTTCATTGCCAGATGCATAAGCGCAATTATTCAGTCATTTCTCGCAATCCATTTTCATTTTCACCCACATCAGATTGGAGCAAACTTTCTTTACTCTCTATCACACACTCCCACAACTTTTTCAGTAGTTGCGCTACGTCTTTCTTAGTTCTTGCCCTCACATCATTCTCTGACTTTACTCATAAGACATTTCCTAACTATACTTCCACTTTACCCTTGAGTTATGTTTCACTCGGGGCCAGAACATCCAGGTTACTTTCCTCAAACATATTACCTATCTCTCCTCTCTTCTCATTTTGGTTACATCCACAAAAGTCTAGGCACCCCAGCCTGAGCCTTCGAGGAGAATGGGCACTTCACACTTGGCTCCTTCTTGTGTTCAAACCTGTAGAAATTGAAATATAAGGAAGGGGGGTGGGGGCTGTTCAGCCTCTCGCTCCCGCCACCTTTAGTCGCCTTCCACGACATGCAGGAAATACGGAGGTAGAAAATTATATATACATATTTTTCTTTTATACTATTCGCCATTTCCCGCGATTGCGAGGTAGCGTTAAGAACTATGGACTGGGCCTTTGAGGGAATATCTCACCTGGCCCCCTTCTCTGTTCCTTCTTTTGGAAAATTAAAAAAAATTATTTATGTATGTATATATATATATAATATATATATATATATATATATATATATATATATATATATATATATATATATATATATATTTTTTTTTTTTATACTTTGTCGCTGTCTCCCGCGTTTGCGAGGTAGCGCAAGGAAACAGAAGAAAGAAATGGCCCACCCCCCCCCCCCATACACATGTATATACATACGTCCACACACGCAAATATACATACCTACACAGCTTTCCATGGTTTACCCCAGACGCTTCACATGCCTTGATTCAATCACTGACAGCACGTCAACCCCGGTATACCACATCGCTCCAATTCACTCTATTCCTTGCCCTCCTTTCACCCTCCTGCATGTTCAGGCCCCGATCACACAAAATCTTTTTCACTCCACCTTTCCACCTCCAATTTGGTCTCCCTCTTCTCCTTGCTCCCTCCACCTCCGACACATATATCCTCTTGGTCAATCTTTCCTCACTCATCCTCTCCATGTGCCCAAACCACTTCAAAACACCCTCTTCTGCTCTCTCAACCACGCTCTTTTTATTTCCACACATCTCTCTTACCCTTACGTTACTCACTCGATCAAACCACCTCACACCACACATTGTCCTCAAACATCTCATTTCCAGCACATCCATCCTCCTGCGCACAACTCTATCCATAGCCCACGCCTCGCAACCATACAACATTGTTGGAACCACTATTCCTTCAAACATACCCATTTTTGCTTTCCGAGATAATGTTCTCGACTTCCACACATTCTTCAAGGCCCCCAGAATTTTCGCCCCCTCCCCCACCCTATGATCCACTTCCGCTTCCATGGTTCCATCCGCTGCCAGATCCACGGACATATATATATATATATAATATATATATATATATATATATATATATATATATATATATATATATATATATATATATGTGTGTGTGTGTGTGTGTGTGTGTGTATGTGTGTGTGTGTGTATACATATGAGAATCCTAGTATTACCCAGAACCTCTAATTATATGGTCCTTCAACGCAAGTGTGCACTACTTCCAGTAGCAGGGAAACCCATATTCTATGGAGTACGAATTTCTTTGACGAAGCTGTCCTTTCAGTAATACAACCTCTTGCAAGTGGAACTCAGTAACAAAAACTATATGTGTATATATATATATATATATATATATATATATATATATATATATATATATATATATATATAGATAGATAGATAGATAGATAGATAGATAGATAGATAGATAGATAGGTATACTTAATCGTCCCCTGCTTGATCGCCGTTTTCGTCATTAGAAAAAGTAGCGCCAGGGACAAAAGAAGGAAGGTAGCGTCCGCTCACATCCATTCTATATCTGTCATGTGTAATGCGCCGAAACCAAAGCTCCCTCTCTACATCCAGGCCCCACAAACCTTCCCATGGTTTGCCTCAGACACTTCACGTGCCCTGGCTCAATTCAGTAAGCTACATTCTTTCAATTCCCTCTGTCTCGTGCACGCCTTTCACCCTCCTGAATGTTCAGGCCCCGATCACTGAAAATCTTTTCCACTCCATCCTTGCGTCTCCAATTTGTTGCCCCCGTTCTCATTGTTCTCTCCACTTCTCATACATACATCCCCTTTGTCAACCTTTCCTCTAATTCTCTCAATACGTTCAAACCATTTTAGAATATCCTCTTCAAACTCTCAAACACACTCATCTTATCAACACACCTCTCTCTCCCTCTTACCCATTCATTGCTTACTCAATCAAACCACCTCACATCGCATATTGTCCTCGAACATTTAATTTAATTTCCAATAAATGTACCCTCCTCCTATAGTAAGACTCATTTTCAAACATGCCCATTTTTGCTCTCTGTGATAACGTTCTCTCTCTCTCTCTCTCTCTCTCTCTCTCTCTCTCTCTCTCTCTCTCTCTCTCTCTCTCTCTCTCTCTCTCTCTCTCTCTCTCTTTCCACACACTCTTCAGCGCTCTGAGAACATTCGCCCCATCACCTACCCTATGACTCCCTTCTGGTTCCATGGTTCCATTCGCCCCCATGTCCACTCTCAGGTATCTAAAACACTTTATTTCCTCTTAGTTTTTTCATTCAGAGTTACACCCTACCTAACGCGTCCCTCAGCCCTGCTAAACCTAATAACCTTTCTTTTATTCACATTAATCTCAATTTCATCCTTTCACGCACTCTTCCAAACTCAATCACCAACTTCTGCAGTTTCTCACTCGAATCTACCAGTAGTGTTGTATCATCACCAAACAACAACTAAGTCTCTTCCCAAGCCCTCTCATCCACCACAGACAGCATACTGGCCCCTTTTTCCAAGACTCGAATTCGCCTCCCTCACCACCCTATATATAAACAAATTAAACAACCATGGTGACATCACAAACTCTGTCGCAGATTAAGCTGTACCTGAAACCATTCACTCTCCTCTCTTCCTACTCGTACAGACGCCTTGCAACCTTGATGAAAAAAAAAAAAAAAGATCACTGCTTGTGGCACCCGCTTATTCTTAAGACCTCCCAAAGACATCTCTTTCATCCCCATTGTATGCTTTCTCCAAATCCATAAATGTCACTTAAGAATCCATCTGTTTCTCTTAAGTATTTCTCACACACATTATTCAAAGCAAACATCTGATCCACACATCCTCAACCACTTCTGAAACCACACTCCTTCTCCCATCCCAACCTGATGCTCTCTGTACATGCCTTCACACTCTCAATCAATACCCTCCCCATACAAGTTGTCAGGAACATTCCACAAACTTATACCTCTATAGTTTGAACACTCACCTTTATGCTCCTTGTCTTTATGTATTGGCACTATATATGCATTCCTCCAATTCCCAGGCACCTCACCATGATCCACAGTTTTTAGTTTCGTTTAGTTTATTGACCACTGCAATACATATCAGTACCTATCTTTCCTAAACAGCAAATATATACAGTAATATATATCAAAATGTGCAAATCCGCCACACAATTGCAGTCCATTTATTACATCAGTACAATCAAATATCTGATCCCTAAATCTAAGCAAATACTAGTGATTTCCCACATTACTGATAAATCGCCAAATACCGTAAATTATTTTGTATGTCACGTCCGGTGTAAATTGGTCGGAAAATAAGTCTTCTATACTGGCGAAATGATGTGTATCTCTAATGTGGTGAGCCAGTGGATAGTCCTGGACTACATCTCGTTCAGTTTGTACTTCACCACATACACACAGTCGCTCATCTAGTGGTAAGTGACCACGGCCCCGTCTACTCCACCTTCCTGTCTCACACCTAAGAGTGTCTACTCACTCGAAACTTTGTGAAGCACATACGTGCACTGAAAATCCGTACCAACCAATCAACAACACAGTCACCTCCTTAATAAAGACCACTTAAATACCATACACTTCAGCCACCTTGCAACATTTCATCTAAGGTTTTCACCGCCTCCTCCCTCTTTACAATCCCTCTCCATGACTCTTACTTTGCATACAATCCAGACCCAAACACCCTACATCTGGCACCCTATCATCAGATACATTCAACAGACCTTCAAAATTCTCACTCCATCTCCTCCTCACTTCATCCCTACCTGTTATCACTTCCTCTTTTGTCCCCTTCACCCGTGTTCCTATTTGTTTTCCCGTTTCTCGCAAATTATTAACCTCATTCCAGACGTCTTATTCTCCCTAAAGTTTACTGATACTCGCTAACCCCAACTCTCATTCCAAATCTTTAATCCCTGCACGTTCCTTTTGACCTCCAGCCGCTTTCTCTTATACAATCCTCAGTCATTTGCACTTCTCCCCTGTATGTACTGCCTAAACGCCTCTTTTTTCTCTTTCACTAACAGCTTCACCTCTTCATCCCACCACTCACTACCCTCTCTAATCTGCCCACCTCCCACCTTTCGCACGCCACATGCATCTCTCGCACATGCCATCACTGCTTCCCTAAATACATTCCATTCCTCATCCACTCTCCTCGCTCTATTAACTCTCAGCTTTTGCTATTGCAAACTCAGTTTTTACCAAGCTCTCTCTCTCTCTCTCCCCCACCACTCTCTTCCCACCGACACTGTTTATATACATACCATTTATTCATAAGCACTCCGGGATCAAATACTAAAAACGAGTCCTAGTGTTACCCAGGACCTTTCTAAAGGCTTCTCCAGCCCAATACCGAGCTAGTTCCAGTAGCAGGGTAATGTAGACACCTCTGGAGTGAGACGTTTTTTGATGAGATTGTACTCCCAGTGATACAGCTTCGTCAGAGGTGATTCTTCACTTGCGGTGTAACCTTTAGCAGGTGGATTACGGTAATATACATTATATATATATATATATATATATATATATATATATATATATATATATATATATATATATATATATATATATATATATATATTCCTATGAGTCCACAGGGAAAATGAAACACGATAAGTTCCCAAGTGCACTTTCGTGTAATAATCACATCATCATGGGAGACACAAAAGAGAAATATAACAGTCAGTTGATATACAACAAAGAGACCTAGCTAGGACGCCATTTGGTAAATATGCATATTCGCCATTTCCCGTGTTAGCGAGGTAGCGTCAAAAACAGATGATTGGGCCTTAGAGGGATAAAGCCTCACTTGGCCCCCTTCTCTGTTCCTTCTTTAGGAAAAGTAAGACAGGAAGGAACTATTTCTAGCCCCCGGCTCCTACCCTTTTTACTTGCCTTCTACAACACGTAGAGCATACATGGGCAGTATTCCTCCCAGTGGTCGGCAAGGCTTCATTATACAGACTGGCTGTATCATCACTTCGCCATCAGGGCTGTACCACTGTTAGTGGACGGGAAGGAATACAGTTAATGGTCAGCAAGGCTATATCATCTTCCATGGATTACAATGTCGTCAGGGGCCATCTCGCTCCGAACGAATACAGCCATTCTTTGCTCCAGCGTAGAGTGCAGTCTCGATGTTGTAGAAGCCCCATGAAGGCGGTCCTGCAGTTGAATCAAGATAATATACATACATATCACCGTGCAGGTGAGGAGCAGGTGAGGAACGAACGTGTTGAGTGTGAGACGTGTGTACCGAAGGGCGTGAGCTGGTCGAAGAGGCAGGCCCTTGAGAGCGGAGGCGATGTATCAGAACCACTGCAAGAGGGTGATCACTTCATAATGCTGATCAGGGGAGAATTAAACAAGGATATGTTCTAATTATGGAGTTGCGTCATGCTTTCGTTGGTGGAGTAGTTATGGAGATGTTCTAAGAAGAGGGAGTTTTGGGAGCACTGGAAAATGCTGGAACTTCCTAGACGAGAACTGATGGTTTTGTTGATGTAGATCTGACAGATGAAACGTCGCAGGAACGAAGTATGACGACAGATTTTGGAAGGTGCTAATGCGAGGGATGTCACGTGTAAAGTGGTTGACTGAAGAATAGAAAAGAGGATCAGACTGAGGAGTGTGGGTATTTTGTAGAAATTATGGAGAGCTTAGAACCTAGAATGTTAAGAAGCAACTTCGGTGGATATGAAGACTGTGACAGTGATGTGAAGCAGCCAACTTGCTGATGCAGCTGTGAGCAAGTTATGCAAAGGAAAAAAAAAATAGTCGATTTTTCATTCCTTCCTCATCTTCCTCTAGCATTCATTCCCCCTCTTCGTTATTAACAACTTGGGCGTTTCCTTTCGTATGTATATCACGAAACAACAGTGACACCTAACGTTTCGTACATATGAATGGGGACTGATCTCCTTGTATGGCTGTCGGACCATCATGCACCATCCTGCTCAAGGCAGCACATCCAACATTACTATCGGGTCTTCCGTTCTGGAAGGTGAACAGAGGAGGTGACACGGGAGAAAACACTCGTGATATGAGGGAATCTACAGAATAAAGCAAGCCTTATGTTTTCTTGCCACTGTTGCAAGATTCCCTCAACCGAGTTTGATGTAGTCTTGTCTATGGATTTGTGACAATGAATAGAAATTCAGTGATAGGTGTCCTGAATCTTAGTCGTCGCGTACGATGTATGGACATAGTGAGGAATGATAGTGTAGGAAAGACATATAGTACAAGGGTAAGGATGGTCGGTAAAACAGAGGACTGAGGGCTAGAATTATTTGCACGTTTTGGTAGGTGGGAAGATTGACCTGAGAGGTGTTTATGTGTGCAGACTTGACCTGCGCTGCGTGAATGAAATAAGAAAATGTGCGATTGTGAGAGAAAAGTTTGGATTGGGGCGAGTTTGGTGAGGTGAACCTGGACACGAGTGAGTGAAGGAGACTTGTGTATCGCATAACGACAAGCGCTGTATAGCGTAAACGTATATTCCATGGTTATGATCATCATCTCTCTCTCTCTCTCTCTCTCTCTCTCTCTCTCTCTCTCTCTCTCTCTCTCTCTCTCTCTCTCTCTCTCTCTCTCTCTCTCTCCTGAAGGATATCTGAACACATGATAAGAACAGCATCCCCGCCTGTGATAGGGTATAGCATGGCGGGTTATGTCCGCACCTTGGACGCATCGCCACACTCACCAGTGGCCCTGACCTACCACCCACATCCTTGTTCCTGTGTTGCAATCCATGATGGTCGTAGGAGATTCCATTGTGTTCCTCTCAGTTTGATAGTCTTATGAACTCAAGTCACCTCCATACACTCTTCAAGACGTTCATCTTTTATAGTTTAGAGGTTTGGAATCCCTGTCATCTCTACCCATACACCGTGGATTGGACATCATACACCTCTTTCGTAGGCAGAACAGATTTCCTGCTCCTGTGAAAGCCAAATTGTCACGGTGTCCTTTTCGTTTCATCCAACAATCGTCCCTCTTCGATCTACGCATTGACTGGCCTTGTGCCACTCGCTTTTCGATGTTAATACATGCAAATGGAGATAATATCCTACCCCTGCTGTAGTATTAGACGCGATCATGGTTGAAACTGGCAGGTATGGCTCTTCTCTCTCTCTCTCTCTCTCTCTCTCTCTCTCTCTCTCTCTCTCTCTCTCTCTCTCTCTCTCTCTCTCTCTCTCTCTCTCTCTCTCTCTCATTTCCGGAAGTCCGATTAGTAAGCTCCGACCTCCGGAGCAAAGGCATAGATCGAATAACACATGCATCATATACTCCCAATCATCAGCTTCCGCCTAAGCAAGAAGTGGATGGCTATAGAGCCAGGACTTGAGGCGAAGGTCTCGTGCCTCGCCACAGTATTGCTGTTTCTGGTGACTACTAACACCTTCATCATTCTCGTCAGTGCTGTTATCATTAGTATCATTACTCATATTGTTATTCAACAATGGAGATAGTGACCAATAAGAAATGCTTTAGATAACGTATCTATCTGTGCATCATGTTTGATGCAAGACGAACAATTACGAGACAGGAAGTACTTCAGCAGTTCAGACATAATATCATAACAAATACAGCTTCAGTTATGGAACGCTCATGCATTTCTAATGTACTCTCAGTGACCACAACAATTGCGTATCGGAACCTCGACCTTCATGTATAACAAACATTATAACTTTGTGAATGTTTAGGAATTTCTAACAGAAGTGAATAACTTATCTAAGTAGGGTTAAAAACACCAAAAACTCGACACTGCATTACCATCCTTATGCAGTAAACAGCTGGATTGGGTAAACCAATTGCGTTTGGAATATATCAACGTAAGATACGAATATCATTCAGTTAGTAATGAGTGAAATTACTATACTAATTACAATCGCTAAGGAACGCAATGAGGAAAGTAATCTCTCATTAGCACAATGACAAGGAGTTTACAAGAGTAATAAGAGTACTGATGGGTACTCTCATAGTCACTAATTGGTTTACCTTAAAAAGAAGAAAAAGGAAGTCCAACGGAAGAGGGAAAAACAATTTATCAAAACAGTAACGATAGCTTTTCTTAGCCCGTTTTCGCCAACAGGAGGTAACTGGTTGAGCAAGTAACGTAGGAATTAATTCAGGATGGAAGAATTCTTTTGCAGTTTATTTCTATTCGAGCAAAAAGATATAGAACCAGGTGTGTGCGAGATGGTAGATATTAAGAGAAATGCCAGTGACCTGTATTTCCATAATTAGTTTCAAAAGGAATACTTGTCATTCCTTTTTTATATGTGGAGATCGTTTTGGAGGTTTACCATGAACAAATGAATGACAAAATATGTATCCACAGCCGTCAGTGCTAGAAATACCAAGTTTGAAATGTATAGCTGTCTATTAAAGTTGGAAAAGGTTAACAAATCAGATAAATCTTTATCATGAGCATTTCACGGTGTACCATGATACATTATGGCTTTGTAACCATCTAACAGTCGAGAGCCACTGAGTCCAGATATAGACGCGCGCACGACACGTAAAGCAAATAGTTAAAAGATGATCTACTGTCTGGCAACAATGCTACGTCACTATACGATTACCACTTTCACTATCTTGTAATTCCATCTGTGAAATAGATGTTAAGAACACCTTTGTATTCATTTATTGTATTATCACAGACAATCATTCTTTAATGTTTTAGACTCGTTGAACTGGGAGATAATCATGAAGTAGCGTGAGTCAGAAGAGAATCTGTGTTGGGTATAAGGTGGCAACATTAGCCAGAGATGCGAAGCGGTGGCGTACTGGTTGGCAGACTACATGCTAAGCCGCTGGTCCAAGTTGATTTGCCGGGGCGAACTGAAGGGGCGCAGCGTAGCCAACTTCGGGTGGAGGTAAAGTGCCACAACTGTGAGACAGGTCTAGCCAACTGACAGCCTTCATATCAGCTCCAGTTTCCCCAGTGATATCTATGTCCAGCAACATGGATGGTCCTCACTGACAGGCCAATAGCTTACTAGGGGTTGCTTTTTCTTTTCCTACCTTACTCCATAATGTGGAGTTAGCATCTTGGAGGGTGACGCAGGTAGCGTGGATGGGTTACCTGTGAGTGGAGTAAGAGAGTTAATGCCCGGTGACGTTGAAGCGTTGTGGGAAGGTGGAGTGGAGGTCTCCATCTTGTGGCGTGAGATGGTTACTATGTGGAAGCGTCGGAGAAATATTATGGGATGGCATAGGGAAGGTTAAGAGGAGGGCGTGGCAAGACAAACCAAGGGATGGCGCGGCATGTAACTACCGGGTGGCGTGGCAATGTAACTATCGGGTGACGTGGCAATGTAGCTATCGGGTGACGTGGCAGTGTAACTATCGGGTGACGTGGCAAGGTAACTATCGGGTGGCGTGGGAAGGTAACTATCGGGTGGTGTGGCAAAGTAAGTATCGGGTGGCGTGGCAAAGTAACTATCGGGTGGCGTGGTAAAGTAACTATCGGATGGCGTGGTAAGGTAGCATATGATAGTGTGGAGAGGTAAACATGAGGCGTGCAGTACAAGAGGGAGTACCGATAACAACACACAGATGTACGGTAAACAGGATACATGAAGTACAGACAAACAAACCAAATGGAACAACTAAAACATTGCCATACAAGCGGTATTTAGGGTGAACACACACACACACACACACACACACACACACACACACACACACACACACACAGTGAAGAGCCAAAAAGTAAAGAATCGTTGACATATTCAGTGGGGAAGGTATAGCCAAACCAGTATATTTTTAGGCACAAGAGAGCAAGAAACAGTAAAACAGGAGAAGAAAGAGCGAACAAAGAAAGTTTGAAAAAAGATATTATGGACGAGGCCGGTGAAAATCCAAAACTTTTCTAAAAATATATGAAATCGTCAGGAGAAAATTGCTCCTTGAGAACAGCTACTCACACTAAGGAGTCCAGATGGAAAAATTGTAAAGGATGGTGTAAAGATACGTGAGGACCTGAAGAAAAAAAAACAAGCTCAAAAGCGTCTCCACGAATGACATACATGGGGAAGAGATCTTAGAAATCGTTTGAGATATCTAGAAAAAACATTAAGAGAATACTAAGACGTCTCGACCTATATAAGGCTCATAGTCCTGATGAGACTTCACCATATGTGATGAAGATGTGTACAGACACACCTGATGTGTCACTTGAAGGACTGGTCAGGATGTCGCTTGAGAAAGGCAAAGTGCCTAGGGAGTGGACAAGGGGCTAATGTTGTACCTCCTTCCTGTAAGGAGGATGACTAGTCTCACTGATAAGTGTGGTCTGTGAGGTACTGGAAACGATAATCAGAAAGCAAATGAATAATTTTTTTTGCCGAGGCAAAATTATCTCAGTGAGAGAGAGAGAGAGAACAAGATAAGAAGATAACATGGGTGACGAACGTCTTAGCATTCTATGACAGAAGGAGCTCTGATATAGAAGAAAGAAAAGATGTGTTGGATTTTTGTTTTTATATGACGTGCCAGTAAAGATTTGAGACCGCACAGCACAGGAGGCTGTTTAAGACGCTGGATCAACCGGCAGGAATAATGTGAAGATTCCCTCGAATGTAGAAGAATATCTTAGCGGTAGGAAACAAAGGACGCACGTGAGACTAGCCTCCTCGAAATAGGTCGAAGTCCTCAGCGGAGAGCAGCAGGATTGTACCCAGAGACTATGGCTCTTCTTGATCGATTGTCTTTGACTTGAGGGAAGGCACATGTTTGCGGATGATGCTGAGGTTATGAAGGAAGTGAAAAGCAAGGAGGATTGCTTCAGCTTACAAGGGGACCTAGACAAACTCCAAAGCTGGTTAAATATACTTTCTATGAGATTAAACCCGAATGAATGTAAAGTAATGAGGAAATAGGTGAGAGTGAAAGAAGGCTTCTATATGAATACTATCTAGCAAGACTTTATGTATGAGAGAGATTTGGAAGTCAGCATCGTCCCTAAGCTGCCGCCAGAGTCCCACCTCAGGAGAACAGTTAAGGAGACCATCTGTCTGCTGACAAATAAATGAATAGCATTCAGGTTTATGGATAAGGAAGCATTCAGCTACCCATTTGCATCCTACATAAGGCCAAAACTAGAATATGTTTGTAAGGTTTGGTCACCGCATCTAAGAATGCACGAAGGAATAATAGAAAAAATCTGGAGAAAGTTAACGTAAGCAGAGTTGGTTCCAGAATTCGGGGAACTGAGTTACAGGGACAGGCTAAAGTTTTTAAGATTTACCCATCATGGAGGAGAGAAGAGTGAAGAGTGACCTGATCACAGCCTTTCAGTTTTACACTCAACTGGTGGCACAGATAGTGAACAGTTCTTCGAAAGATATAGGGATAAATCAACCAAAGGCCATAACATGAAATCAAGCAAAAAAAATGACAAAAGATGCAGAATTATTCTTATGTTATAAGGGTGGTGGATGAATGGAATAAACTAAATGAGAGGATATGTAAATGCGGAGAGTATACCGATGTTTAAAAAGTTGTATGAGGACAAAGATAGCTCCAGAGATGGGGGCCTCACGAGTGTGAAATTCTCTCACCGTACAGTGATACAAGCAGGCAATTACATAAACAGCATTCTGAAAGGCCATCTAAGGTCTATGACTTTGATGATGAAATCTCCCCGTATGTGTTGAATATGTGCGCAGATACACTTAAGAAACCGTTTGAAGTGTTATTCAAGATTTCGCTTGAAAGAGGTTAAGTGCCAAGTAAGGGAATGATGGCAAATACGTATGATACCCCTCTATACAAATAGAGACAAGGATGAGGCGCTGTGCTGTACATCAATCTCCCTGACGAATGTGGTCTTTACGGTACTGGAAAAGATAACACAAAGCAACTGGCGATTTCCTGCAGAGGAATAACGGGTAAGTGGGAGAAAACATGCTTTCAGGGAGATGCATAACGAACTTCTTAGATGTACACGAGAGACGAGATCTTTTCAAGCAAAAGAGAAGGCTGGGTAGATTGTCTGTATCTGGGCCACCAGAAAGCATTTGACACTACCACATAGAAAGAAAACTGGTGAAGAAAAAAAATTGGATTTCCAGGCAGGAATACATAGGAGACTTTGATGTGCAGAAGATTACTTAAGTGGAAAGGAAAAAAAGGCTCATGTTGGGGAAGCCTTCTCGAAATGGGTGATGTCACCAGAGGTGGTATCCTGGGATCATTGCTCTTTTTCATCTATGTAAATGATTTACTGAATGGATTGGATTCCCATCAGAACATTTCTGACGGCGAAGCCAAGTTCACGAGAGAAGTATAGAGAAGGATTGCATTAACTAGCAAGGGAACCTACCCAAGTGAATTTATGAAATAAGGACGGGATGCAATGAAAGAAACCTTCACTATGAACATCATCTCGCAGGAAATAAGCATCAAAAATCTTTGTGTGAGAGGAACTTGGATACTGGCATCGTTCATAACTTGTCACCAGAGTTCTACATTAGCAGAATGGCAAGAGAGAAACTGTTTGCTTGCAAATATTCAAATAGCATTCAGATATAAGGATAAGATAATATTCTACAAGCTGTTCACATCCTACGTTTGGCCAATATTAAAAAACGTTTCTTAAAATTGGTTACCGTACTAAAAGAAGAACAAATAACTAACACAGAAGGTCCATAGAAAGACAACAAAAATAGTACTTGAATCAAGAGAGCTGACTTACATGAAAAGGTTAGAAACCATAAACCTGCCAAACAGGGAAGAGATAAGAGTGAAGGTGTGATCCGATCACAATATCTAATTCTTTAAACCAGTTTGATGACGTAGACAACAAACAGTTCTTTGAAAGACGTAGACAGGAAACACCCAGAGGCCATCATATGACATTAAAAAAGAAAGTTATTCGACAAAATTTGTAAGGAACTACAGTAATATTACAAGAGAAGTAGATGCAGAGAATAAACTGAGTTAAGAGAGAGTGAAAGTGGACAACATACAGAAGTGTAAAAAGTTGTATAATTATGGAGAAAGTTCCCTCCTCGTACAGCATAGACAGGCAATTACACACATTGAAACAGGCACGAGGCAAATTCTCAAGTGAAACTATAAAGAGTACAATACTCTGTTAGAGGAATCAGGGAAGTATAAGGTTTAGAATAGTGCAGGGCATCAGGGGTCGGTGCACGTTAGCTGAAGTGGAGTTTTATCTAAAACTAGAAATATGGAGTTTCACGGATCAGTACTGCAGGAATTACCTGAAAAGCCAGTTGCAGTAAAATGACAGTAGCGAAGCAGAAGCTGGACAGATGTAGATCGTTGATGATATATGGCCTGGAAGATGACCATTTTCCAGCCAAAGAGGAAAACCTGGAAAAATGGATGAAATGTTGATTAAAAGATTCCTGAAGACTACAGATCTGCAAAATGCAATGTTTGGGATAAGAGAACAAAGAGAATAGGGAGATAATACAGAAGATATAAGGGAACGACCAGTAATGACTACATTCAATATAGAGTTAAGCAGCCTGGGATTTACTTAAGCAGGCTAAGAGGCGGTCAAACAAGGAGGAATTCAATGAGGATATTCACCAGAGGTGATAGACAAAGGAAAGAGAAATGGAGAGAACTGAAGAATGCAGATAGACAGCAAAAAATGAGAGACATGAAAAGAGGTTTCAGGGCAGAAAAAAAAACCCGTATCTACTTCAGAGAGGTCAGAAATGTTAAGTGATGAGAACGTCAGACTGAAACATTTTTTTCTCAAATACTGATGGACTAGTGGTAAGTGAAATAGAGCTGGAGTTGAAAGGTCGAATTAGGCCAAACAAATCTGATATTGTTGAAGTAATGGAGACCAAACTCACAAACGAGATAAGATCTGACCTAGTCTATCTGGATTGACCCAGTCTGTCTGGGGTGACCCAGTCTATCTGGGGTAACCCAGTCTATCTGGAGTGATCCAGTCTATCTAGAGTGACCTAGTCTGTCTGGAGGGATACAGGATTATAAGGACGAGACGAATTTAAACTCATCATAGAGTATAGTCTTGAGTATAGACGAGGAACTGACAGACGAGGACTCCACAAGACACCTACTGTCAGAAGAGGATCTTCTGTGAGTATCAGTGAATACTGGTAGATGCCCCATCCTCATTACATAAGGGGAAGATTAGGAAGAAAAAAAAATCATAATGGAGCTGATGAATCATAACACTCCAAAAATTCTAATGAGCAAGAGCAAACATACCAGGATTGTACATGATGAGGCAGTGAGACACGCACTCCTCAGAGATGGGAAAGTTTTGATAATGGGGGAATTCAGTTATACCGAGATAGTCTTGGAGAACTTAGATTCTCAGGAGACACAAGTTCTTAGAGTGTATACAGGAAACTTTCCTGTATCAGCATATGATACTACGCTCGAATCAAAGGGGGTTCATTTACCATTATTACTAGATCTCTTTCTCTCACACAGCAGCATGGAACTTGAGGATTTAAGAATTGATACACAATTTCGAAAACGGGATCATGTAATGCTTGAGTGTAAGCATGTGTTAAATGAAGACACAACAATCTGAGCGAAAACCAGACTTAAAGACGAAAAGTTATCGAGGAAACTGAACTGAACTTAAGAATTTTCACAGAAACATAAACGAGGAACTGGAGTTCTGTTATCATGATGTAGAACATTCATATGGAAAGTTCTGTCAAATTTGCTGTGAGTGAAGAGGAACACGGTACATTTCCCTTCCACTACAGACGTAAGGTAGCAAAAGAGGGAGGTATGGATCAATACAAGACGCCAAAGAGCGAAAGAGCTTAGGTGTAAACTGTGGAGATTCAGGCAGCACTACAGTCAGCCAGCATTTGAGACGCATAAGAGAACAAGGAATGAATATATCAGGATAAGAAAGAAGAAACAGAGTACCGCAGGGGATTGGTCTTACGTCATTTTCTTTTGGTCTGTGTATTTCACTAGCCAGACGATGATGCTGATGATGACAAGGTCATGAGGCAAGTAAGGAGTGACGAGGATTGCATCAACCCACAAGAAGACCTAAACAAACGTCTTAAATTGATCTGATACATGATTGATAGAACTCAGCTCGAGTGATTGTAAGGTAATAATGATGGAATGTAGTGAAAAGCCTCATTGTGAATATCATTTCGAAGGAATAAACTACAGGAATCTGCATGGCAGGGGATTTGGTGGTCGACATTATACCTAACCTGTCACCAGAGGCCCACCTTAGAAGAGTTATAAGGAAATAAACGGTCTACTGGCAGGTATTAGAATCGCAGACAAGCATACGATAAGAAAGTATTCAGCAAAATTTTAACATTGTACGTAAGGCCCAAAGCTAGAATATGTCTCTTTGGTCACGACACTTAAAGAGGTACGAATAACTAATTGGGCAAGTGCTGAAGAAAGCAACAATTATGGTCATCTGTTCGTTCCCCTTTCACTGTGATACTCTTCTAGCTACTGAAGGAGTTTCATCCTTATTCTAGCTTCGTGGTTCGGCTTCTTCATCAGCCAGCCATGCGGTACACTGTCAGATTCTTTCTGTCATTCCAGAAACAAACAATGCACCCAGTCTTCCCTTTTGTCCACGCCAGAGCTCACTCTCTTGTAGAAATCGCAGAGATTTATGACATGTGACCACCTTTCTCTCACTTAAGTAAGTTTTCCTACGTAAAAAGTCATCCATTTGCTTTCTAACCATATTTTCTGTTGCCTAGCTGACCACACTCGTAAGTGAGACCGATCTATCATTCAGTGCCGTGTGTGTGTGTGTGTGTGTGTGTGTGTGTGTGTGTGTGTGTGTGTGTGTGTGTACACATAAGAGTATAGACACAATACAAATACAAGATCATGAGACGAGCAACAGGAGTGTAAGAACCACTCCCTGTAGCACAAAAATAGTAAATAATGACACACGCACACACGAATGTAGAACTCGCTTGCCATATAGTACGAATAGGTAAGAACACACACACACACACACACACACACACACACACACAGGAGAATTATAAGGGAATATTTTCTACTGACAATTGTAGTTATTAGAATGACATGCTAATACATGAATGAGAAAGCATTCACCAAACTTTTTTATACCTTATATAAAACCAAAACTAGAATGTGCTTCTCTGATTTGGTCGTCGCACTTAAAGAAACGCAAACAAACAAAATTATAGAAGTTTGTTTTTGAAGGATAAAGATGAATGGAATAAACTGAATTATGAGATTATAAATGTGGACATCCTACAAAAGTGTTGTATAACTGTACAGAAGTTTAGGTAACGGGGACCCACGAGTGTATAACTCCATCCCCATACAATCCAAACAGGCAATTAAACACACACACACACACACACACACACACACACACACACACACACACACACACACACACACACACACACATACACACGAGAAGACAAGGCAAGGGGTGTATGTACCATAAACAGACACTCTTCCCCCCAGGAAGTTAGTAGCATTGTTAAAACGAGCAGGGGAAAAAAAAAAAAGATTATACAATATATGCTGAGGGAGAGGCTGACAGACAGACAGAAGACAGACAGACAGTCAGGAAAATAAAGAAAAAACAGGAAGTAAACTGAGCAATGTAACTATGATTGTTCCTGTTTATTTCCAGTTCTGAACAGCATTGGCAGATGAAGTTTCACGTGGGATTATGTTGTGACGTCATACAATAGAGCTAGGAGATATGGATTACGTTTTCTTTAATCTCTCTATTAATGCTTAAAGCGGTTATAATTTTGAAAAAAAAAACATTGTTAGTGGACAATTATTGATATCCAGATTGTAATGAATTGCAGCATCTCTCTCATTTTAACTCACCTGAAGATTAGTTGGTTTTCTTATATATATACATATATATATATATATATATATATATATATATATATATATATATATATATATATATATATATATATATATATATATGTATATATGTATATATATGCATATATACATATGTATATATATATATATATATATATATATATATATATATATATATATATATATATATATATATATATATATATATATATATATAGTGACATACGGCACAGGTAAGTAACATGCGCTATTCAAAGCTAACTCGGGTGGAAAAAAAAATGGTTAAAGGGACTGAAAATGTAAATCAAACAAGTTCTCTAAAAGTACTTGTAGATTTACATCATTACTGAAGAATGATGTATATACACATCGCAGGACGAACCATAGTCGTTGTGATAATAGTTTGGGTACCCGGTGTTGCCCTGCGGTAGCTCAGAACTTTGACAAGAGTCTGAAGTACCCACACCCAAAATCTGGTGCCTCCAGGCGCTGCTCTTCGGCCGTGAAAGACTAACAACCAAACGAACGAACGTACAGGAGTATCACGAATAGATGAGTTACACTCATAAGATGATGACTGATTGACTGACTGACTTTCGCGTCCTCCTTAAAGTATCGGACGTTCCTCCCTTACCCAGAGTTGGTCACGCCGCCACTGCAATTGTATGCTTCCACTGGAGGTACATTTGTGAGGCTTGTGAGGCATCCTTGATGGCGACAGTCAACCAAACATCGTCTGGCTGAGATGAAGACACGAAGATTATAAACGTATATAGATGGTAGATGATCTGTGGAAAAGTGATTTGAGTGAGATGAGTGTATGACAAAGGTGGAGAAGTCGTAAGGATGGACCACTGTTGAATGAAAATTTTGAGGCTAATCCAGTTAGGTGAAGGTGGGTAGTTCAGCGAGTGAAAACATGGGCCATTTGACGAGTAATGAGTAGCTTAAAAAGACAGCTGAACTACAAACATGTGAGCTGAAGGACTGTAGTTACAAGAGCCAACTGCAACAGAATGAATATATGAGTGGAATCGTCTTCATCACGTCTTGCAACACGATCAAAGCAAGTTGAGGGTGAACTTCAGAGGGAATCTGAAGACAACAATAGTCAGGTCTGTGTGGAGTTTAGGTGAGGGCATATCAGATTATAAGAGAGTAAGATCTTATAGGATTTTGTCATAGACTAAGCTTAAGAATGTGAAGAAAATTGCAAGGAGGATTAAAGCGTGTTAAACTGAACTTCTAGGAAAAGTTGGAGGATAATGGCGAAAACGATGTTGAGACACCACAAGGACTTGATGGTAGGAGGTTGACACAGAAGTGTGTGGAGCTGTAAGAACGAGACGTGGGAGGAGAGGAACAGTGAGATGAGAGAAGATAAGCGCATGGTTGAGGATGACATAAAGAAAGTTTTGAAGAAAAAGATGAATAGCAGGCTTTTCTCTCTTCTTTTTTTTCAAGAATGACTGGAACTGAATGAATAAGAAAATGGAATAAACATGAAATAAACATAATAAAAACAATAATAAATAAACATAAAAACAAGATCAGAAAAAGGGGATTAGGAAAGAAAAAGGATGAAAAGGATGAGTTACAATGAAAGAGAACAATATGGTCTTAAACATGAAATACAGTAAACAGGTTCGGAGAGGCACATGTTCGTTCGAGAAGGCTCGAGGAACATTGACGAAGAAAGACAAGTTCATGAGAGGTGGAGAGAGAGAGAGAGAGAGAGAGAGAGAGAGAGAGAGAGAGAGAGAGAGAGAGAGAGAGAGAGAGAGAGAGAGAGTCTTACTATACACACAAGATGGTGGATTGTGTAAGATGGTTGGTAATGTCTCTGTGAACCTACATGTTACAGATTGCAGAACATTACCAGACAACAGATACGAAAGGCAGGAACGAAGCGACTGATGAAGTGAAAAAGCCGCTGTGAATGACAGTGAGATGGTGAAGAAATGAAAAACGGGAGTTCATTAGATATGGAAAGGGTGTATGGCAACAGAGAACTCTGTCCCTGTAACAGTTAAGATGAATCCTTTTTTTGAGCCACAGCGACACTAATCAGGCGCCTTCGTTGGCCAGGGCCAAGGATTAACGCGTAGAGGAAGCTATGTGGACCAGATTCTCGCACTCACTCTTTGCAGAAGTAACTGCAGAAAGAGGTATGTGTGTGTGTGTGTGTGTGTGTGTGTGTGTGTGTGTGTGTGTGTGTGTGTCTGTGTCTGTGTGTGTGTTTGGGATCACTTCATGTAGAAAAAGCATTGTAACTCTGCGTAAGGAATGGAGGGCTTATCAAGGCTTTCAAGACCTTTTATACTTAAAGTAAGATTGTGTAACATTAAAGGTCAGTAGGTGGAATGACTTTGAGACAGACATAAAGTCCACTAAAATAACGTTGTTACAATGGTCGTGGTACATCATAATGGACAAGATACCATGAGAGGGAATGAGATTTGGTGTGTCTACGGAACATCAGAATGGAGACTATCACAGGTGCTATCTGCTGATGACGCTCTTGTGTTAATCACATCGGCAAAGGCATTGAGGGAATGTTAAGTCACGATGCTGAGATGATTTAAGAAAAAGTAATGTTAGAAAGTATATCAGAAGAAAGCACAAGATTCTCGTGCTTCAAAGAGATTGGACGGCTTTAGGGAGCTGAGCGTCTGAGTGAATCAGAAAGGAGTGAAAGTGGTGAAGGCGTCTAGGTAAGTAGGTGTGATGATGAAGAGTAGTGATGACGTGATGAATAGTTAAAAGTGGTAGCGGAAGAGTTAGAGTTGAAGAGAGAAGGGTAATATAAAATGTAAGAAGTGAGGGTGGTGATCTGGAAGCCTCTGGTAAAGAAGATGATCTAGGTAATCAAAAATGAATGGACATGTATCTGTGACGTAACTGTCGTATTCAAAGACAGGCAAGTAGCATGTTAAGGAATGTAGTGAGGAATTCTAGGGCGTAGGACACTTCTAGGATAAAGAGATCGTCAGAATGACGCCTGGGGTGAGAGCCTCCCCAGCCTATTAGGACGACGGGAGAAGTGATAAGATGATGATGGTAAACTCGCGGGAGGGAAGATGTGCACCAACAGGAAGACTTGGGAGAGATTTACGTAGTGAATCGTTAAAGGCTTAAGATATATTATGATGTCAGGTTGGTGCCGGAGACGTATCGGATCGAAGTCAGGTGGATAACTTTTGAAGGATAGGGATACATCATGAAGTCAAGCGTAGGATAACTGAAGATTATGCATGTGTCAGGCGGATGATTGGAGATGTCAGAGAATGTGTAGAATGAGGACATCAGGCGAGTGAGTGTTGAAGGCCGGGAATGTATCATGATGTCAGCTGGTGGATTATTGGTGACAGCTGTAGATAAACCAGATAAGGATGTCAGGAAGAGGATTGTTGAGGCCTGGGATGTGTCATGATAAAAACTGATAAGTTCTGAGGCCTGGGATGTGTCATGATATTCAGTGGATGAGTGCTGAAGGCTAGGAAAGAATGATGATATCAAGTGGATGAGTAATGAAGGCTTGAGAAGTATCCCCTCTCATGCGAGATGGCCATGACTGCAACCTGCTTTTGGCCGTTGTGCAATATATATATATATATATATATATATATATATATATATATATATATATATATATATATATATATATATATATATATATATTTCTTGCCCTCCTTTCACCCTCCTGCATGTTCAGGCCCCGATCACACAAAAATCTTTTTCACTCCATCTTTCCACCTCCAATTTGGTCTCCCTCTTCTCCTCGTTCCCTCCACCTCCGACACATATATCCTCTTGGTATACATGTGGTATACAGGGGTTGACGTGCTGTCAGTGGATTGAAGCAAGGCATGTGAAGCGTCTGGGGTAAACCATGGAAAGCTGTGTAGGTATGTATATTTGCGTGTGTGGACGTGTGTATGTACATGTGTATGGGGGGGGGGGGGGTTGGGCCATTTCTTTCGTCTGTTTCCTTGCGCTACCTCGCAAACGCGGGAGACAGCGACAAAGTATAAAAAAAAAAAAAAAAGAATATATATATATATATATATATATATATATATATATATATATATATATATATATATATATATATATATACGTCTGATCTAGTATCTGTTGATAACCACGGGGACAGTGAAACACGATAAGTCCCAATTGCGCTTTCGTGTGATTAATAAGTTCGTCAGAGGAGACGCAAGAATTCTTGTGTCATCCCTGACGACTTAATGATCATACGAAAGCGCCCTTAGGACTTATCATGTTTCATTTTTCCTCGTGGTTATCAGCAAATGCATACACACACACACACACACACACACACACACACACACACACACACACACACATATATATATATATATATATATATATATATATATATATATATATATATATATATATATATATATATATATATATATATATATAATATATTTCTCCGCTATCCCCTGGGGATAGAGGAGAAAGAATATTTCCCACGCATTCCCCGCGTGCCGTAGAAGGCGACTAAAGAGGACATTGTCCTCAAACATCTCATTTCCAGCACATCCATCCTCCTGCGCACAACTCTATCCATAGCCCACGCCTCGCAACCATACAACATTGTTGGAACCACTATTCCTTCAAACATACCCATTTTTGCTTTCCGAGATAATGTTCTCGACTTCCACACATTCTTCAAGGCTCCCAGAATTTTCGCCCCCTCCCCCACCCTATGATCCACTTCCGCTTCCATGGTTCCATCCGCTGCCAGATCCACTCCCAGATATCTAAAACACTTCACTTCCTCCAGTTTTTCTCCATTCAAACTCACCTCCCAATTGACTTGACCCTCAACCCTACTGTACCTAATAACCTTGCTCTTATTCACATTTAAGCTTAACTTTCTTGTTTCACACACTTTACCAAACTCAGTCACCAGCTTCTGCAGTTTCTCACATGAATCAGCCACCAGTGCTGTATCATCAGCGAACAACAACTGACTCACTTCCCAAGCTCTCTCATCCCCAACAAACTTTTTACTTGCCCCTCTTTCCAAAACTCTTGCATTCACCTCCCTAACAACCCCATCCATAAACAAATTAAACAACCATGGAGACATCACACACCCCTACCGCAAACCTACATTCACTGAGAACCAATCACTTTCCTCTCTTCCTACACGTACACATGCCTTACATCCTCGATAAAAACTTTTCACTGCTTCTAACAACTTGCCTCCCACACCATATATTCTTAATACCTTCCACAGAGCATCTCTATCAACTCTATCATGTGCCTTCTCCAGATCCATAAATGCTACATACAAATCCATTTGCTTTTCTAAGTATTTCTGACATACATTCTTCAAAGCAAACACCTGATCCACACATCCTCTACCACTTCTGAAACCACACTGCTCTTCCCCAATCTGATGCTCTGTACATGCCTTCACCCTCTCAATCAATACCCTCCCATATAATTTACCAGGAATACTCAACAAACTTATACCTCTGTAATTTGAGCACTCACTCTTATCCCCTTTGCCTTTGTACAATGGCACTATGCACGCATTCCGCCAATCCTCAGGCACCTCACCGTGAGTCATACATACATTAGATATATATATATATATATATATATATATATATATATATATATATATATATATATATTTATGGATCTGGAGAAGGCATATGATAGAGTTGATAGAGATGCTCTGTGGAAGGTATTAAGAATATATGGTGTGGGAGGCAAGTTGTTAGAAGCAGTGAAAAGTTTTTATCGAGGATGTAAGGCATGTGTACGTGTAGGAAGAGAGGAAAGTGATTGGTTCTCAGTGAATGTAGGTTTGCGGCAGGGGTGTGTGATGTCTCCATGGTTGTTTAATTTGTTTATGGATGGGGTTGTAAAGGAGGTGAATGCAAGAGTCCTGGAAAGAGGGGCAAGTATGAAGTCTGTTGGGGATGAGAGAGCTTGGGAAGTGAGTCAATTGTTGTTCGCTGATGATACAGCGCTGGTGGCTGATTCATGTGAGAAACTGCAGAAGCTGGTGACTGAGTTTGGTAAAGTGTGTGGAAGAAGAAAGTTGAGAGTAAATGTGAATAAGAGCAAGGTTATTAGGTACAGTAGGGGTGAGGGTCAAGTCAATTGGGAGGTGAGTTTGAATGGAGAAAAACTGGAGGAAGTGAAGTGTTTTAGATATCTGGGAGTGGATCTGTCAGCGGATGGAACCATGGAAGCGGAAGTGGATCATAGGGTGGGGGAGGGGGCGAAAATTTTGGGAGCCTTGAAAAATGTGTGGAAGTCGAGAACATTATCTCGGAAAGCAAAAATGGGTATGTTTGAGGGAATAGTGGTTCCAACAATGCTGTATGGTTGCGAGGCGTGGGCTATGGATAGAGATGTGCGCAGGAGGATGGATGTGCTGGAAATGAGATGTTTGAGGACAATGTGTGGTGTGAGGTGGTTTGATCGAGTAAGTAACGTAAGGGTAAGAGAGATGTGTGGAAATAAAAAGAGCGTGGTCGAGAGAGCAGAAGAGGGTGTTTTGAAATGGTTTGGGCACATGGAGAGAATGAGTGAGGAGAGATTGACCAAGAGGATATATGTGTCGGAGGTGGAGGGAACGAGGAGAAGAGGGAGACCAAATTGGAGGTGGAAAGATGGAGTGAAAAAGATTTTGTGTGATCGGGGCCTGAACATGCATGAGGGTGAAAGGAGGGCAAGAAATAGAGTGAATTGGAGTCATGTGGTATACAGGGGTTGACGTGCTGTCAGTGGATTGAAGCAAGGCATGTGAAGCGTCTGGGGTAAACCATGGAAAGCTGTGTAGGTATGTATATTTGCGTGTCTGGACGTGTGTATGTACATGTGTATGGGGGGGGGGGGGGGGGGGGGGCCATTTCTTTCGTCTGTTTCCTTGCGCTACCTCGCAAACGCGGGAGACAGCGACAAAGTATAAAAAAAAAAAAAAAAAAAAAAAAGAAAAAAAAAATATATATATATATATATATATATATATATATATATATATATATATATATATATGAACGATGAAGATGAAGACGTGACTTGACGTTAGGTGAATGAATCATGAAGGTTGGGATGTGTCATGGTGTCGAGTGGATGACTCTGTACATATGTGTCATGTTGTATGAGAATCTGTGCATGACTGTGTTCACAGATATCATGTTGTTTAAGCCAGCCAAGAATCCTAACGCTGTGAACGTAAGGATGATCGGAGAGGAGGATTTCTCGATGCAAAATCGTAGTATGCAGTTATCTGTTGCGAAGAATGTAGAAATGAATTAGATTGTGCTCATCTTAATAGATCTAAATTTGAGATTATATATCCATGGATGAGCTGTATGCACTTTACTATACCAGGTTGAAAGTTAACCTTGAGTGACCGATAGACACTGTTTCGTATGACTGGATGTAACATCCAAATGAGGAACTAGGATAGAACCATCATGAAAGGACAAAAATCCATAGATTATCACTAAAGGACATTAGCTGTCGTGTCCACTCTCAGGTATCTAAAACATTTCATATCTAGATTCTCTCCATTCAAACTCATCGTCCTAATTAACCTATCCCTCAGCCGTCCTAACTAAATAAACCTGACCTTATTCACATTTACTTTCAACTTCCTTCTTTCACACACTATCACTAACCCAGTCACCAACTTCTGCAGTTTATCACTCGAATCTATTACTACTGTTGTGTCTTCAACAAAAGCAACTGACTCATTTCCAAAGCCTCTTCACCCTCTACAGACTACATACTCGCCCCTTACAAGACCCTTGCATTTACCTCCCTCACCACCCCATCCATAAGCAAATTAAACGGTCATGGCGACATCACACACCCATGTTGCACACCAACCTTCACCTGGAACCACTCACTCTTCTCTCTTCCTACTCGTACAGACGCCTTGAATCCCTGATAAAAACTTCTCACTACTTCTAGTAGCTTTTCTCCCATACCATATGTTCGTAAAACTTTCAACAAAGCATTTCTATCAACCCTAGCATATGCTTTCTCTAGATCCACAAATGCCACTTACAAATCCATCTGTTTCCCTAAGTGTATCTTAACCACACTCCTTAAATCAAACAGCTGATCTTGAGATCCTCTACACCTCCTGAAGCCACATTATTCCTACCTTGCCTGATGCTCTATACATACCTTCAGTCTCTCAGTCACCACTCACCCATAAAGTTTGCCAGGTACATTCAACAGACATAACTCTGTAGTTCGAACACTCACATTAGTCCCCTTTGCCTTTTTTACAGTCACTTCACCATGATCCACACATACACTAAAAATCCTAAAGTACAATCCAAGACACAGTCATTCCCTTTCTTAATAAATTCAACTGCAATACCATCTGCTCCAGCTACCTTATCACATTTCATCATACTCAAGGCTTTCAGCAACTCCTCACTTAATCAAACCATTCTCCATGATTCTTTCACTTTGCATATCCACACAGCTCACACACCCTACATCTGCCACCCTATCATCCAAAACATTCAACAATCCTTCAGTATACTTACTTCATCTCCTCCTAACCTCATCACTACGTGTTACCACTTCCCCAATTGTTCCCTTTCACTGATGTTCCCATTTGTTCTCTTGTTTTTCACACATTATTAACCTTCCACCAGAACATCTTATTTCCCTTGAGGTTTACAGATAATCGCTCACCCCAGCTCTCATTTGCTCTCTTTTTCAACTCATGCACCTTCCTTGACCTAATGCTGCTTTCTTCTACACAACTCCCAGTCATTTGCACGCCTTCCCATCTAAGTATTGCCTATACACCTTTCTTTTCTCTTTCAATTGCAACAGTACTTCGTCATCGCATTTCTCACTCCTCTTTCTCACCTGCCCATATCCTACCTTTCGCATGTCACACACTTTTCTTGCACATGCTAGCACTGTTTCCCTAAACATCTCCCATTCCTCACCTACTCCCCTTGCTTTGTTGTCATTATACTTTCAATATCTCCTGGTATGTCTTTACACAAGTCTCTCTCCTCCAACCTCACTTACTCTCACCACTCTCCTCTTACCCATAGTGTTTCATGTTTCCTGAAGACCTCAACAATTCTTCACTTTCTCCCTCCATCTGTCCTTGTCAGCACATTCACATCCAAATTCTCTTGTACACACCATCTTTCCTACTTATATACGTGTACCAGTGTATGTCCCTCTTTTTAAACCAGCCATTTCCAATCCCTAGAGCTTTATCAGCACACAATTTCACAAGCTGTTCATTATTTCCATTCACAGCACTGAATACCCCATGGTCCATAGTTATACCCCTCAACTGCTACATTACTCATCTTCGCATTTAAATCACCCATTACTATTACCCATATCCTAGCAGTAAAAGTGCTAACTCATCCACTCAGCTGCTCCCGGAACAATTGTCTCTCATGTTCGTTGTTCTCTCAGCCAAGTGCCTGAGCACTAATAAATGCCCAACCCATCTCTCGCAATTCACTCATTTTTACCATCATCAATCTTGAACTCACTTCTTTACACTCTTCCATACCCTCCCACAACTCCTGCTTCAGCAGTAGTGCTATCCCTTCCTTAGCTTTTGCCCTCATACCAACCCCTGACTTTACTCCTGAGACATTTCCAAACCATTCATCCCTTTCGCCCTTGAGCTTTGTTTCGCTCAAAGGCATGCACTGGAAAGAATTTACAGAGACGAAGTAGCGATTTGCTATCACTGGAACAAACCAGGGCATATGAATTCAAATTCCACAAGTTATTCTCCAGAATAAAAGTCTCCATCCACAGCCAGATAAGCTGCTTGCTGAGGGCATATGAAGCGGTCAAGATAAACTGAAAAGTCTGTAGGTTTTGGCTGTGGATGGTGGGCTCTGGTTTCAGTACATTATACATGACAGCGAGAGACTGGATTTGTGCAAATGAAGCCATTGCTCGTTTGTTCCTGACGCTAAAGCAGGAAAGACAATTAGATAAAAAAAAGAAAAAAAATACATATGTATGTATTCACATATATGCCTATATAAATGCATCTATAAATATCCCGACAAATATACATACATACATGCAGACAGTTATATAATCATCCACTTCCTTTGTTTGTTTTTTCTTTTCGTGTGTGTGTGTGTGTGTGTGTGTGTAATGATGGTTACATTTATGTATTTATTTATTTATTCATTAATCTGGCGACTGCTACACTCGCCGCTAATGTTTCCGCTAAACTAGAAAAAGTGGGGCGGACAGCTGAGCACGGCTGCCTGCGTCCGTCTCCCGCCTACATAAGCACAATGAATGTATAAAATGCACCATGAAAAATGTCAGCGCTTTTTTCGCGCATTTAATGAACTTTGTATGAGGTTGTTTGGCAAGTAAAGATGAACTAGAAAATTGTGTCATATGCATATTTGCTTGTTTACTGTGCTTTGTTATGACAGTGAAGCCAAGACCAAAAGTTGATGTTTGTTGTATTAAGTTTGCCCTGTTAATTATTGAGCCCAGAAAACCCACCCCCCAGCAGGGAGCAAAATATAGTCTTATCAATATTTTCTCTGAAATTCATGCTAATTTTAAAACTTGCGAGCCTGACTTTCCCCTTTTTTTTTCGGAGCTCATGAATGTTCCAGATGAATTTTCTGTATACTAGGTCTGTATTATTCATTGTATGAATTGAAAATGAGGTTTGTGAATATATTCTTTATTTTGATGTTGTTTTTGAAGACTTTCTATTTGTGTTGGGAGCATTATGCATATTTGAAGGCGATTTTTTTTTTTGGTGTTCATTTTTTCACGTTGTCCCTTTGATGAAATCAGGGTTACGAAATGACGTTTCCAGTGCTACAGGTCCATTTTGCTCTGTCCTTAACACCTCCCTTTTAGGCTTTTTGACACACACACACACACACACACACACACACACACACACACACACACACACCAAAAACGTAGTCCCCTATCTACGAAAGACCAACAGACGTTTCCCTGATTTTCCCCGGCTGCTTCATATGACCTGGTCCAATCCATGGAAGCACGTCGTCCCCTGTATATCACATTACTCCAAATTACTCTATCCCATGCATTTTGGCACACCCTCTCCTGCTCTCTCTCAATCATATCATATTATTCATACCATTACCTCTTTCTTACTCATTCATTACTTACTCGACCAAACCACCTCACACCACATACTGTCCTCAGACACTTCATTTCCATCACATCCACCCTTCTCCACACATCCCCATCTATAGCAAATGCCTTGCATCCATACAACTTCCTGATAACGACCTCTCTTTACATGCAATCCTCAATGTTCCTAGAGCCTTCGTCCCCTTACCTACCCTATGAATCATTTCCCTTTCCATGGTTCCCCTTACTGCTATGTTCACACCTTGGTATCTAAAACACTCCACCTCCTGCAGATTTTCTCTGCTCAAACTCACACTGAAACTAGCCTATCCCTTTACTTTGCTGAACCTAATGACTTTACTTTTGTTCACATTTGCTCTCAACTTCCTCCTTTCACACTCTCTCCCAAACTCAGACACCAACTTCTGCAGTGTCTTTCTCGAATCATCCACTCGTGCTGTGTCATCATTAAACAACAATGGACTCGCTTCCTTGGCCCTCTCATCCCTACAGACTGCATAATCGCCCCTCACTCCAAGATTCATGCATATGCTTCCCTCACCACATCCATAAAGATGATGAAACAGCCATAAAGACTTCACACCCCTTCAGCGGTCCAACTCTCACCTGAAACCATTCATCCTCCTCTCTACCTTTTCGCACACATGCCTTACACTCTTGATAAAAGCTTCTCTCTGCTTCTAGTAGCTTTCCTCTCACACTTTATATTCGTAAGACCTTCCACAAGGTATCCTATCAACATTATAATATACTTTCTCCAGATTCACAAACAAAGCCTTTTGTTTTTTCGTAGTATTTCTCATGCACATTCTTTAATGCGAACACCTGAACCACACGTCCTCTACCACTACTGAAACCATATTTTTCCTCCCCAGTATTATGCAGTGTACATGTCTTCACCCTCTCAATCACCACTCTCACATGCAATTTTCTAGGTACACTCAACCAGCTTACACCTCTGTATTTCCAACAACAACCTTGATTATACGTTAAACACTTTCATCAATAGGTCTCTACCTCTTGTTATGAAAGTTCTCAGAATCATACCACTCTTCACTTGACTTGATCGCGTTAACTTCTGAATATGCTCTTTGAAATGTAATGTTGATAGACCCTGTCTGCAAGTTCTGTCCTTGATGGTGTAGGTGGAGTTGAGGATTTCTTTTTTTAAGTAGTCTGGAACAACATAACCACTTCTCTAATATACTCGACCTCTCTGGCTACCTCTGAATCCTCTCACTGCAGTTGCGGTAATTGTGCTTCTGTGGGTCTTACATCCATAATCGACACTTGGCACGTCCAACCCAGTGCCATCCATAACGTCTTCCTTTTCCGTGTTACTGGTATAGAGGCTATGGTGTCTTCCAATAGGAAAAAAACTTTTGGACTTGTTATTTAGTTCATACCTTTGTACCATCATCTACAGGTCCTCTTGCCTCATTTAGCGTGATTACCTGGTCTTTAAACATCTTTTCTTAATGTTTAATGATAAAAACCTTAGATTTTCTCCTACTTTGTCCAAATTTTTTTTTTTTTTTCAAAAATTCTGTGTTCTTCCCTTCTCATTCCGCTCTACTGGTTCCTTACTCTCATATACCTTGAAAATGCTGGATGGCTGAAGGGTCGTCTATATCTTCGCTATACATTTGTCAATCCATATCTCAAAGTTCCTTTACTTTTATTAAACCATTCTTCCCTCTTTCTTAACATCTCTTCATATTTCAGGTCACAGGTACCCATGTTCCCACGCTCTTCATTGTCAGTTACACAGAATCGCTCACCACAGTGTCCGTGTTTTGGTTACTGAACTCCGTTTCCCAGTCCTTGTTGCCATAGAAATTGTTGAGGTTTTAGTATCTTCCTCGGTTATGTCTCTTCTTTATCCTTTTGTCTCACCTCTGCTCTTTTAACTTCCTCATTTACCACACTCAGACTTGACCACTACATGATCACATCTTCCAGAAGGTTTGATATATGATATTCCCAATATCTACGCTTATATGCGTAAAGAGAAGATCTAAGAATGATGGCGTATCAGTTCCTCTAATCCTTTCGTGATCACTGATTAGTTGATATCGAAAATGTTCCAATATACGCTTCAAAAATACTTGTGTTTCCATGACTCCCTGTCACGGTAAGAATCTATGTTCCCCCAAGTCTACCTTCTTATAACTGAAATCCTCCATCATTTGTACTTCACTATCTCTGAGAACTCAGTGTTTTATTGCTTCATGTACCATCCTGGTTGTTCCTTTAGTTTCATCAATGTGTATTTGATCTGGATCATTGAAATTGTATGGAAGATTGTGTAATGTTAACGGCACTATGCATGTATTTCCCACAGCTACTCTTCCCATTATGTATTGTCTGAAAGGGTCTCTTTCCGCTACTTCCTGAAACTTTTATGCTACATTTTTTTTTAAGATGGCCAGTCTTCCTCTCCTCCTTTGCCCACTCTTTTCCTCCTTCGTATCACATATCCTCCTCGAGAGCACGGATGGGATATCATCTCTTTAGATGCGTTTTCCTCCCAGTACCATCCCAAATTTCCACCTCTTTACCATTTGCTGCTAATTCATTAGTCTTTGTATGCACTAGGTTCCGTCTGACATCTGACATCACCTCACATTCCTGACCTCTGTGTGGTGCTGGTGAGGGTGTTCTGTCCTCTTGCCTCATTTGGTGCTTTATTTTATTTCCCTCTGTCTGTATTCTCTGCTGTTCTCCCTCTCCTCTCCTGGTTTATCACGTTTGATCAATACCCCAGTGAATTTCACCTTTTTAAGTTTCTTTGCCTGCCTAGTTACCCCTTCGTGTGTGTGTGTGTGTGTGTGTGTGTGTGTGTGTGTAATTGCTTATATGTATTGTACGTGAAGGGAGTTTTACACTCGTAGAGCCCCACATCTTGAACATTTTCTGCTATCATACAACCTCCTAAATTTATGTATGCTGTCTGCATTGAACATGTCCACAATCATTCTAGTTCATTCACCCACCACTCATATACTATAAAAGTATTTCCTTGCGTCTTTTCTAACAAGTTCCTCACTTAATTTCATGTTATAACCTCTGGTTGCTCTGTCCCTACGTCTCTCGAAGATTTTTCACTGTCCACATCGTATATGCTTAAGAAACTCAAAGGATGTGATCAAGTCATTCCTCACTCCTCTCTCTTCCAACGTGTTCAAATCAAAAGCCTTTTGCCATTCCCTGTAAAACAGCTCTCTTGATCTGGTAACATTTTTGTTGCCCTCCTCTGGACCTTCTGTATTAGCTTCTTGTGCTTCTTTAGGTGCGTTGAGCAAACCTGAGAAATATATTCTAGTTGCGGCCCTATGTAGGGAATGAACAGCTAGCTAAAAAATAAAAAGAATTCGTTTGTGTATGTGTGTGTGTGTGTGTGTGTGTGTGTGCGTGTGTGTGCGTGTGTGTGTGTGTGTGTGTGTGTGTGTGTGTGTGTGAGGGTGTGTGGGTGTGCGTTTTTGCCGCGATCCAGTATCTAAAATTATGAATTTAGCTTTCTGACTCGATCGCTCACCCAGTTGTTACAGAGGTGAGAAAAATGATAACCGTTACATTCTCATCTATAAACAACACCTCATATCTGACCCACTTTCCTGGTCGACTTCCATCCATATGTGTCTACTCTGCACAGCACAAGTGCTTAAACTCGTCACACGACTTCCATCCATATGTGTCTACTCTGCACAGCACAAGTGCACACAAGTCACACGACTTTCATCCATATGTGTCTACTCTGCACAGCACAAGTGCACACAAGTCACACGACTTTCGAATTATAACAGCTCAGCGATCATTAATCAGGGGAGGAAAGAAGGGGCCGCCGAAAAGGCAAGCGTTTCTGTCGAATTTCTAACAATAGCAACAAACTACGCGATCTGCTCTTTGCACATAACGCACTGCATGACCAGAGTTTCTTCGGTCTAGCAAATCACATTGTCTCTGACTAGATGGCATCTCTCATCTTCTGAGTAATGCAACTCGTTTACTGATCACTTCTTGGTGGGGGTGAAGGTAAAAGTTTGTAGAGACCTAAAGGAAAGAGCATATTAAGTGAGGTGAAACTACGGGAAAGTGTGCGGAGCTTGGCCGAGGATAGACGGATCTGGTTTCGGTGCATTATACATAACAGCCGAGAGTAGATGTGAGCAATGAGGCTCTCCTTTGTCTGTTTCTGATGCTAACGCGGGAAATGGCGAGCGAGAATCATATATATATATATATATATATATATATATATATATATATATATATATATATATGACTGCTGTTTCCCGCGTTGTCGAGGTAGCCCCAGAAACAGACGAAGAAAGGCCGTATCCGCCCGCTCACGCCGATGCTCTAGCTGTCATATGTAATGTACCGAAACCACAGTTCCCTATCCACATCCAGGCCCAGAGACCTTTCCATGGTTTACCCCAGACGTTTCACATAACCTGGTTCAGTTCTTTGACAGCACATCGACCTCAGTATACCACATTATTCTGGTGTATGCCTTTCACCCTCCTGCATGTTCAGGCCCCGATCGCTTGAAATCTTTTTCACTCCATACTTCCATCTCCAATCTGGTCTCCCGGTTATCCTTGTTCCTTCCGCTTCTGGCATATGTATATCATCGTTGTCAACCTTTCCTCACACATTCTCTTCATATGTCCAAACCATTGCAGCACACCCTCTTCTGCTCTCTCAACCACACTCTTTTTTATTTCTACACATCTCTCTTACCCTTTCATTACTTACTCGATAAAACCACCTCACACCACATATTGTCCTCAAACATTTGATTTCCAACACATCCACCCTCCTCCGCACGGCTTCACATCAACATGATATTGCTACGACACACCCATTTTTGCCCTTCCAGATAACGTTCTCTCTTTCCACACATTCTTCATTGCCTCCAGAACCTCGCCCCCTTACCCACCCTCTGACTCCCTTCAGCTAAAAGATTCTTCGTATCAAGGGGAGGTTTAGGGTTAACCGTATAGAATTATTTCTTGACAACTAAAGAATTCCTTCTCTTAATATTAAGAATATTAAGACACTAAGAAATTTTTGGTGCTTCCATTTAGTGATGATTTTTCAATAGTTCCCAACTTACCCCAATCCTTTGATGTAGCTTTCAGTAATAGCAATACTAATAAGAATATCTCACTCAGAAACTCTAAAAATTCTGCGTGTTGTGTTTACACAATACCTTCTGAAAGCTGTAATATGTTTTACACTGGACACACTAACTCTCTGTTAGACTTAAGCAACATAAGTATTGTATAAGAACAGGCAAACATTCAAATGACTCGTCTAATTATGGCCATCGTACATACTGGAATAGCAGTAATTTAATCACAACCTGTTATTCCTTGACCAAGAGAAATGTCACTGAATCTTCCCTTATCAAATGCACAAAGAATTGTGACATGAATATTAATGAAGGTCTATATAACTAGATAGCTTTGTCATAGGCATAATTTGTGAACGGTTTCCTGTCTTGACCACATAATAAAATCTTATGAGATGCGCGGTGCCAGACCCGTAAACACACCACAAACTCTTGTGTATCAACAGTAAATTATCTACGCCTCTCTCTCTCTCTCTCTCTCTCTCTCTCTCTCTCTCTCTCTCTCTCTCTCTCTCTCTCTCTCTCTCTCTCTCTCTCTCCCATGAGTCCACGGGGAAAATGAAACACGAAAAGTTCCCAAGTACACTTTCGTGTATACAGTTTTACCAAATGGCGTCCTAGTTTCGTCTCTTCGATGTATATCAACTGACTGTTATATTTCTCTCTTGTGTCTCCCCTGATGATGTGATTATTACACGAAAGTGCACTTGGGAATATCTTGATCACGTGCAAAATTGTGATCCTTTCCAACATATATATATATATATATATATATATATATATATATATATATATATATATATATATGATGTGTGTGTGTGTGTGTGCTTCCTCCGCCTGAATCTCTTCTATCCTCCCTAACACTGAGAGCCACGTTGGCTACGATGAAAAAACAATGCAAGATTGTTATGTTCCAGTCTCAAGCCAACTACCATGCAGCCTTCGCCTCCTTCACTCTCCCACCCTCCCTCGCCCTGATTTTGACCTTCTTTGGTGGTTGTGGAGGACATCCATGTACGACGCCTCTTGTCATCGTCATCCCCTTGTGTGTACTTTATGTCCTCGTGCTGAGCAAGCGATCCACCAACAGTGGATGTATCGCGCCCACCGACACCAGAATATCCTCTTCCTCACATTTGTCACTATGACTGTTCTTTACTATACTCGTACGATCGTAATACTTTGTATTCTTCATTTATATCATTATTCTAACAGATTTTACCTGTCTACGTACCAAGGAAAACATGTCTGTGGTATTGTGACCGAAGCGCACATATCAGGTATAATTGTCTAATATCAATCATGCTAATTTATTATACTCGTCTGTAATGTCTAATTACTGGCTCCACTCTCCTCAGTAAACATTTAATCCTATCATTCATCCCAGTAACGATTATAAACTAATTCATTTTCTTTCCATATATTCTTATCCTCATTTCCATCAACCACCTGAAGTCCTTCCCACAGACGTTGACAGCTGAAGTAAACACCTTCTTCCCTGGCATCTGAACGAGCCACATGTAAAAGAATTCCTGTTCATCATCGCCTTGTGTTGGGGAACTCGAAAGGCTGGAGCAAACCGAGGACATATCAGGCGAGATTAACATGGTGTATAATACGCCTCTTAAAACTCAGCCTGTTCTTAGCCCCAACTATATGAATATTACAAAGTTTGCCTCTCGTCCAGCCAAGACTTGGCTCTCTTGGGAACGCCCCAGATTAATGTGATGAAACACGCTGAATAATTTAATAGTTCCATGACATGTTTTCCAGCAGGTTGGGTACTGGAAGGTTGGGTGGTGTTCTGTGCTGGAAGGTCGGGTGCTGTTCTGTACTGGAATGTCCGATGCTGTGCTTTACTGGAAGGTTAGAGTCTTTTCTGTTTTGGAAGGTTGAATGCTATTTTGTAATATTAAAGTTGAATGCCGTTCTGTGCTGGAAATTTGAATGTTGTTAAGTGCTGTAAGACTGGATGTCATGTGGACTGGAAGGATGAGTGGTGTCGTATGATGGAAGAGTGTTTTCGTGAGGATGAGTGCTGTTCAGCTCTGGAAGATTAGGTCTTGCATTTTTCTGTGTTTGACAGGATTTTCATCCTCTAAATAATGGAGCATTTCGTGTCGTTCTTTACTGAGAAGAAGTGTGATATTCCTCAGTAGGTAAAGATTGGATACTATACTGCATCTTTGTGGATGGATGAGTGCTTCACCTCCGTGAATGTCAGACACTGTCCTGTTGTGGATGGTTTTATGTGCTGTTCTGCCATGTGGATTAGGGCCGCTGCTCTCGCTTGGATGGTTTGGGCTGCTTTTCTGTAAGGGGGAAAAATAGGCCGCTGTAGCAAATTAGTTCATGGTTACTTTACTGTGGTGGAGGTGAGCGTCATAAGACATCCCTTGCCAGGCAAGAAACTGGCGAACCTGAAGAAGAGTTGAGAGTGATGCCCTCTGTACGAAAGGTCAAGGTTCTTCACCTTTATAGAATTTGGGTGCAGCTCTGCTCTGTACATGAAGCTGACTGTTGTACGACACTGGGAGGAGGAGGAGAAGAGGAGGAGAGCTTAGATTCTGCATTGTTCAAGGGGGTTTTTTGAACGTTGCGCTGTTCCAGTGCTGTGGTGCTGCACAGTACTGGAAGGATGGATGCTGCACCGTTCTATAGGATTGGTTGCTGCACCACAGGGTAATCGGATCCCATTCTGCACTAGAGGCATGGTTGTTTTCGTATACTATAGGACTGGATGCACCTCTGCTTGAGTCCATTAGGTGCTTCATAATGTTAAGAGGTCTGGCTAATACATTATTCTAAGAAAGTGGGTACAATACTGAACTGGAGGGTTAGAGAACTGAATGTTCAGCTGAAGTGTAAGGAGAGTTGCTGTGTTGTATTCCTCGGCTGTACTGGAGGGTTAGGTGCTCTGTGTTATTACTCGACTGCGTTTGAAGGTTTAGCCGCCCTGTTGAAGTCGTCACCCGTACTGTAAGGTTAGATGCGGTATTGCACTTCTCGACCGTACTGAAGAATCAGATGCACTGTTGTAATTCTCGACTGTATTGAAAGGGGTAGATGGTATATTGCACTGTATTCCTCGACTCCACTGGAGGGTTAGATGCTGTATTTTTTTTAGCTGGTGTCTGGATCGCGTATTGTTATGGAGGGTTGGGTACTGCACCATCATAAACGCCTGGCACATTTCGTTCTAGTCATGAAATTGTTACATCCACATTGGGGACGGAACCTGTGCTAAAGTTCCTCACACTTATGTTACATCAACTGGGTATATATATGTATAATTTCTCACATGTCTAAACATTGTACTTTCACCTCAGTCACTTGCGTTAACGATTGTGTGTGTGTGTGTGTGTGTGTGTGTGTGTGTGTGTGTGTGTGTGTGGAAAGGTCAGACGTGGGGCTGTTAGCCAATATGACATTAAAAGATCGTGCTGGGTACATTGGTTCGTGATTAAAGCCATTTCGTGCCTTTATCGTTATTGGTTTGGCTCGATATGTAGCATGATTTTTCGTTTCATTCCCCGTCTGATGAGTCTGGGGATGCATCGTCGATGGTACACTCTTCCCATCCCCTATTGCTCTGTTTAACTGTTGACAGGCTCAGTTGGGGTCCAAGCGTGAGAGATAAACAGTTCTCAGAACCAAATGAGAAACTGTGATTCAGGAGATAAAAGGAAACGGTGATTTTCACTTCGAAAGGTCAAAGACAGACCGTCATTGACCCCGGGCAAGAAATCTGGTTCCCGACTAGCGATGAGTGGTGTACATCACCACTGATAGATGTCATAACCCTAGCGGCGAGGTGAAGAGTTTAGTGGTCAGGATCGTCGTCATAACAAATTAATAATAAGATCCTTGTGATAATGAGTGCCACACCAGCTGGCGGAGTAGACTTTACCTAAAACCTTTTTCGCGTCGAGAAGATAAAAGGTGGATACACGACCTCCTTACTGATCTCAAGGTCATAGTTTTTCATTATGTCAATTGAGACAGCATGGTCACCAAAATGACCTAATCAAGACGACCTTCATAACGCTACATATATGTATATATATATATATATATACAAATCTCCAACAGCCAGAATCGAACCCGGGAACCCCGCGTGGCAGGCGGGAGCGCTATGCTAGGTTTTGTTCACCCCTAATAGGGAAATGACTATACGAATATTATGTGATCGAATACCCCTCGTCTCACGTTGGACATGGATGAACAGCTAGGTGAACGGTGGAGCCACTGCCACGAGCAGGATTCGAACCTATGCCTACTTACCAGAGGCGGCTCATGAACGCGTCACGGTCGGGCACGTTGACCGCTACACCACGGAGGTCCATTTATTTCTAGATTGTCAGTGAGGTTGTGAGGGAAGGTCAACTGCTCCTCTGCTGGCTCAGACTCTGAATGTCATCGGATACTTTAGCAGGATTGGAAAGAGACAAGAGTCAAGATGATTTAAATATGTCTTTCTGGGCTGACGTTAACAATGGGTGAATTACTCCATGCATGATGTGGTTGAGAGGGGAAGGAAGACCTTTGCGAGGTAAAGGCCAGACGAAAATTAATAAACTCGTTGGCTATTTAGATTATAATCATCATGATAACAAGAGCCTTTTACCTTCATCCCATAGAGAGGGAAGTCTTGTCCCCTGTATTTTAGAGTGTGTAGTCGGGACGTTATACATTTCTAACCACTTAAAAACCTTTGGTCAGACCCAACCACGCTAGACAGGAATCAACACGACCCTAGGATCAGCGTCCACAGAGGGCGACATTCACTGGTGGCACAGTTGCCCACACCAAGAATGGATCACCAGCTGTCGTGTGTCAACGATGCACAGCAGCGATCCTGGCGGTGAATGCTTATATTAATGATCATGATGATGATAGCAAGACTGATAACAGAAAGTCATGCTGGTGCTAATGATAACAACAGTAATGGTAATATCATTAATTTATAATGAAAAGGTTTTGTGTGATCGGGGCCTGAACATGCAGGAGGGTGAAAGGAGGGCAAGGAATAGAGTGAATTGGAGCGATGTGGTATACCGGGGTTGACGTGCTGTCAGTGGATTGAATCAAGGCATGTGAAGCGTCTGGGGTAAACCATGGAAAGCCGTGTAGGTATGTATATTTGCGTGTGTGGACGTATGTATATACATGTGTATGGGGGAGGGTTGGGCCATCTCTTTCGTCTGTTTCCTTGCGCTACCTCGCAAACGCGGGAGACAGCGACAAAAAATAGAAAAAACAAAAAAAAAATTATTATTATTATTATTATTATTATTATTATTATTATTATTATTATTATTATTATCATCATCATTATTATTATCATCATTATCATTATTATTATCATTATTATTATTATTATTATTATCATTATTATTATTATTATTATCATTATCATTATCATTAATATTATTATTATCATTATTATTATTATTATTATCATTATTATTATTATTATTATTATTATTATTATTATTATTATTATTATTATTATTATTATTAATATCATTATTATTATTATTATAATCATCATAATTATCATAATCATTATTGTTATCATTATTTTTATCATTATCACCATTATTATTATTATTATCATTATTATTATCATTATTATTATTATTATTATTATTATTATTATTATTATTATTATTATTATTATTATTATCATTACTATTATTATTATTATTATTATTAGTATTATTATTATTATCATTATTATTATTATCAGTTGTTGTTTTTATCATTATTTTTGCTATCATTATTATTATCATTATCATTATTATTAGTTGTTGTTGTTATCATTATTTTTATTATTATTATCATTATTATTATTATTATTATTATTAGTATCAGTAACATCATTTTTCTTTATCATCATTATAATTTGTGCCACATTTACATCATCATCACCATCATTATTAGCATTTCGCGTCATTTGTATATGATTCATGTTTAACCTTACTTTTATTACTGTTCTTGCTCTACCACTCAGCTCTGTTTTGAATTATAATACTTATGTACACTACGTGTGTAGAATATACAGCTCTGAGTGTTCATCACAGTATGAGAGAGATTGTTTTTGTTAATGTTGTCGCGAAGATTATATTTCGTGTCGTTTAAGAAATGATTCATCAAACATCTTCTGTTCCACTGGATGGAGGAAGGTCCCACTGTTCCACTGGATGGAGGAAGGTGGCACTGTTCCACAGGATGGAGGAAAGTGGCACTGTTCCACAGGATGGAGGAAAGTGGCACTGTTCCACAGGATGGAGGAAGGTCCCACTGTTCCACAGGATGGAGGAAGGTGGCACTGTTCCACAGGATGGAGGAAGGTGCCACTGTTCCACAGGATGGAGGAAGGTGGCACTGTTCCACAGGATGGAGGAAAGTGGCACTGTTCCACAGGATGGAGGAAAGTGGCACTGTTCCACAGGATGGAGGAAGGTCCCACTGTTCCACAGGATGGAGGAAGGTGCCACTGTTCCACAGGATGGAGGAAAGTGGCACTGTTCCACAGGATGGAGGAAGGTCCCCCTGTTCCACAGGATGGAGGAAAGTGGCACTGTTCCACAGGATGGAGGAAGGTAGCACTGTTCCACAGGATAGAGGAAGGTAGCACTGTTCCACAGGATGGAGGAAGGTCCCCCTGTTCCACAGGATGGAGGAAAGTGGCACTGTTCCACAGGATGGAGGAAGGTGCCAGTGTTCCACAGGATGGAGGAAGGTCCCACTGTTCCACAGGATGGAGGAAAGTGGCACTGTTCCACAGGATGGAGGAAAGTGGCACTGTTCCACAGGATGGAGGAAAGTGGCACTGTTCCACAGGATGGAGGAAGGTCCCACTGTTCCACTGGATGGAGGAAAGTGGCACTGTTCCACAGGATGGAGGAAGGTGCCAGTGTTCCACAGGATGGAGGAAGGTCCCACTGTTCCACAGGATGGAGGAAAGTGGCACTGTTCCACAGGATGGAGGAAGGTAGCACTGTTCCACAGGATGGAGGAAGGTGGCACTGTTCCACTGGATGGAGGAAGGTAGCACTGTTCCACAGGATGGAGGAAGGTAGCACTGTTCCACAGGATGGAGGAAGGTCCCACTGTTCCACTGGATGGAGGAAGGTGGCACTGTTCCACAGGATGGAGGAAGGTCCCACTGTTCCACTGGATGGAGGAAGGTAGCACTGTTCCACAGGATGGAGGAAGGTCCCACTGTTCCACAGGATGGAGGAAAGTGGCACTGTTCCACAGGATGGAGGAAGGTAGCACTGTTCCACAGGATGGAGGAAGGTGGCCCTGTTCCACTGGATGGCGAAGGTCGCACTGTTCCAACAGATGGCGGAAGGATTAGCACTGTTCCACAGGAAGGAGAAGGTCCCACTGTTCCACTGGATGATGGAGGACTGGTGGCACTGTTCCACAGGATGGAGAAGGTCCCACTGATCCACTGGATGGAGGAAGGTAGCACTGTTCCACAGGATGGAGGAAAGGTCCCACTGTTCCACTGGATGGAGGAAGGTCCGACTGTTCCACTGGATGGAGGAAGGTGGCCCACTGTTCCACTGGGATGGAGGAAGGTCCCACTGTCTCCACAGGCTGAGGAAGGTGGCACCTGTTCCACAGGATGAGAAGTGTCCCACTGTTCCCACAGGATGGAGGAAGGTCGGCACTGTTTCCACAGGGATGGAGAAGGTTCCCACTGTTCCACTGGATAGAGGAAAGTGGCACTGTTTCCACAGAATGGAGGAAGTGTCCCACTGTACCACAGAGATGGAGGGAGGTAGCACTGTTCCACAGGGATGAGCGAAGTGTCCCACTGTTTCCACAGGATGGAGGAAGGTCCCACTGTTCCACAGGTATGAGAGCGAAAGTGGCACTGTTCCACAGGATGGAGAAGGTGGCCCACTGTTCACAGGATGGCGGAAAGGTGGCACTGATTCCACCAGGATGGAGGAAGGTGCCCACTGTTCCACTGGATGGAGGAAGGTGGGCACTGTTTCACAGAATGGAGGAAGTGGCACTGTTTCCACAGGATGGAAGTCCCCTGTTCCACAGGATGGAGGAAGGTGGCACTGTTCCACAGGATGGAGGAAGGTCCCCCTGTTCCACAGGATGGAGGAAAGTGGCACTGTTCCACAGGATGGAGGAAGGTCCCACTGTTCCACTGGATGGAGGAAAGTGGCACTGTTCCACAGGATGGAGGAAGGTCCCACTGTTCCACTGGATGGAGGAAGGTGGCACTGTTCCACAGGATGGAGGAAGGTCCCCTGTTCCACAGGATGGAGGAAGGTCCCACTGTTCCACAGGATGGAGGAAAGTGGCACTGTTCCACAGGATGGAGGAAAGTGGCACTGTTCCACAGGATGGAGGAAAGTGGCACTGTTTCACAGAATGGAGGAAAGTGGCACTGTTCCACAGGATGGAGGAAGGTCCCCCTGTTCCACAGGATGGAGGAAAGTGGCACTGTTCCACAGGATGGAGGAAAGTGGCACTGTTCCACAGGATGGAGGAAAGTGGCACTGTTTCACAGAATGGAGGAAGGTCCCCCTGTTCCACAGGATGGAGGAAGGTCCCACTGTTCCACAGGATGGAGGAAAGTGGCACTGTTCCACAGGATGGAGGAAAGTGGCACTGTTCCACAGGATGGAGGAAAGTGGCACTGTTTCACAGAATGGAGGAAAGTGGCACTGTTCCACAGGATGGAGGAAGGTCCCACTGTTCCACAGGATGGAGGAAAGTGGCACTGTTCCACAGGATGGAGGAAAGTGGCACTGTTTCACAGAATGGAGGAAGGTCCCCCTGTTCCACAGGATAGAGGAACGTCCCACTGTTCCACAGGATGGAGGAAAGTGTCACTGTTCCACAGGATGGAGGAAGGTGCCACTGTCCCACAGGATAGAGGAAGGTCCCACTTTTCCACAGGATGGAGGAAAGTGCCACTGATCCACAGGATGGAGGAAAGTGGCACTGTTCCACAGGATGGAAGATGGTAGCACTGTTTCTGGTTATGTTAACTGGTCAACGGACGAGTTGGTATAAGGGTTCAGTATGGGTCACAATAGTGTCAGCTGATGGTATGTAGGAAGTTTCGTGGCTGAGTTCTGAAGGGGAGAGAACTGATGTGACATTCAATGTCTTCAGGTGCAATGAAAGACATCGAAGTGGACATCATTAGTACATCATGACTCGTGGATATATCATGATATATGTAGTATGTGTTCTGGTCATCCTAGCGACTCAGAAATCTGCCTTGTGATTTCTCAGATGCAAATGGGAGTTTCAAACCCATCCTCATTTCCTCCCACCCGGGCTAAAACCCTCCCCAATTACCTACTGCTCCCTTCAAATATCTCCTAATTGCCCATCACCCCTGCCAAAATCTGCTCAGAACCCCCCCTACTACAACCAAGGCCTTCCAATTACTTGCTAACCCCACCAAACCCTCCACAGTACCTCCCACCTCCAACATCACCCTTCCTCAGTATCTCCCATCTTCGCAAGGACTCTCCCCATTACGTTCCACTCCCACTAGAATCCTCCCCATTACCTCACACCCCTGCAGTAACTCCCCATTCCCCAGTACCCCATTTCCCCATCACTCCCTATCACTCCCCCCCCTCACCCCCGTCTTCCCCCTCAACAGTATCCAACAAGGCGGTCAAAATTGCCAGTCAAAAGTGTAAACAAATGGTAGGTAGGCCGCTGGAGGTCGAGCGGTAACCAAGCTAACCACCACCATGTATCAGACTGCCAGCAATTAAGATTGAGCGGTACTGCAAATCCATATTAATGGCGTGGGAGACGTGGGGGGGAGAGAGAAGGGTGTGGGCGCAGATGAGGTAGGAGGAGGAGGAGGAGGAGAGAGAGGTGGTAGGTGTGGGTGAAACTTGGGAGAGTCGAGGAAGGTATGGGTTAAAGGGGGGCGTAGGTGAAATGTCGGGGTGAGGTGGAGGAATAGGGGTGCTGATTCGTGGGTTGTGAGGAGGTTATGAGTCCGGCTTGTGATAGGGGTGTGAGGAAGGATGAGTCAGACGTGGGTAAAGAGACGCTGGGCAAAGCCAAGGCCAACCTGTATGTACGAGGGAAGTCCTGGTAAAGATGGGAGCCACTTCGACCGCTACCTCGCCAGCCTGTCATATGCCACAGACGAGCTTGGTCGTAGGGGCGCCTGTAAGAAGGGTGTGTGTGTGTGTGTGTGGGTGTGTGTGGGTGTGTGTGTGGGTGTGTGTGTGTAATGGGATATGTGTAAGGGCGAAGAGTATCTTGGATACTCTTTATGTAATGTCCTTCTGTCTTTGTGTGTGCGTTTGTGTGCGTAGGCATGTGTGTTCGTGTTTATTTTTTTTGGGGTATGTTTGTATATCGGTGTCTTGTGTGTGTGTGTACACACATGGATGTATGCTCGTTTTCTCTACATCTTTTGGTGTACACATGTATGTCCGTGGTTGTCAACGGACGATCTCAAATTGTCTCTCCACTTGACAGATGGTTGGCAATGATCGCTGTTGGATTTAGGTGGAAGTAAAAACTTAAAGGTATGATACTGGCTGTCACCCTGAACATGACTGTACTGCCCTAGGATACGACACCTCCGTGAGGTATGAGGACTGCACCCGGTATGATACCTCCGCCCAGCATGATACATCCCTCTGGTATGATAACCTCCACCTTTTCAGTTGAGGAACCATCCGTCCTTTTCTCTTGAAAGGAAAACGATGAAATAGGGAACACAGACTGGACTCCCTTTCTCCTTGAAAGGGCATCACTTTTCCTGCGGTTCGTAACCCCACCTGAGTTTGTCACAATTATCAAGGCCTCCCTCCCTGGGAGCTTCATATACGGGAGAGAGAGAACTAACCGTATCCAATTCTTTATACTGGGTATCCAATTCTTTATACTGGGTATCCAGTTCTTTATACTGGGTATCCAATTCTTTATACTGGGTATCCAATTCTTTATACTGGGTATCCAGTTCTTTATACTGGGTATCCAATTCTTTATACTGGGTATCCAATTCTTTATACTGGGTATCCAATTCTTTATACTGGGTATCCAATTCTTTATACTGGGTATCCAATTCTTTATACTGGGTATCCAGTTCTTTATACTGGGTATCCAGTTCTTTATACTGGGTATAAAGGAAAGTTGTCACTAGTAGAATAATGTAGGGGAAAAGATAAGTACATATTCACCTATTTCTTTTCTTTTCCTCCTTGATTAACGATTACTGTATTCACCATCCTCTTTACCTACTCCTTCTGTTTCTCATGGAGTATATAATCCAGATAATCACTTCAGTGTTACCTAAACTGATGGTGATTACCATTCCTGTCATGATTTTATGCATGTATGCTGTTAAATTAATTATCATCAATAGCCATTGTTTACCAAGATGTCATTGGTAATACGTCAAACATTCAGTATGTTGATAGAGTAAAAGTTAAAATATCCTAACATCAGAGATTGTCGTTCAGTATGTGTTGCAGGAGCTTAATAGAAAATAAGAGTTTATCTGGCTGAGACATTGACTGTAAACCCTAGACAATTAGCCTTTAAAACTAGCTTGGAAAGTGAGCTTTATACGTATAGACGTATGTGAAAAAAATCCGGTAATTGAAAATCATAGCATTCCTCTTGTTATATATGAACTATGCATCATTTCCATATTTCTAGTATTTTCCAGGGAGGAGAAGGTTAAGGACATTTGAAACCATATGTGCCCCTTAATGTATGAGTTTTTATGATGGGAAGATGAATTTGCTTTTTGTCTGTGTCTCCGGCAAATCTATCGCTCTCCCCATGCTCATCCGGTGAGCGGTAGCGCAAAAAGGATTACAGGGGTCACAAAGTGTCGTAGTCAGGCCCCCAGTGGGTACTTTGAACCTTCCTCTTAATCGTAGGCTCTGCGTCAGGAGAGTAGCGTGTTTCCCTCATCGAATCAAAGATCATTTTACGAATGTCGCTGTACGCTTCAAATGACCGGGGTTGGTCTGCTCGACTCGCGCATCTTAGATCCTATGTTTTATGTGAATTATTCGTCATCTTTTATCAGCTTTGTTGGTCTTTAGAGAAACGTTTGCCTTTCTAAGATTTCTGCCACAGAGAATGTTACAAAGCCATCAGGATAAAACTGCTCCGTATTGCTCAGACCACAAAGGGTGTTTGGGTACTGTGGATCACGTGACGACGTCTGGTCGACTGAAGAGAAATATTAACCTTTGAGTTGTATAAATATATATATATATATAAGTGTTAGCACCTGACCTGATGTTCATATGTTTAGATGGAGACGGTACCGAAGACAGTGTCTAATGTCATGACGAGGATATGTAGATTTGTGATAGTTACAGTGGCTTGTTGTATTTGGCATTTATCTATGCTCGTGTTGGTTCAAACAGTTATTAAGTATATTCAGACGTATAAGATGATCCTAGACCTGTCCACATATCTCTTATATGCTTGGAAATGTATAGCGAGCAAGGTTAAAAGATTCAAAAAGTTATCATTTGTTTACCGATGAAGTCTTGATATTTTGAGTAGCGTAGCTAGGCTGGCTCCAGGCCTAATGGCCAAACTACCAGTTTCAACTGTTGCCAACTATTTGTTTATGAGGGAGCAGTCCTCATTCCTGGACAAGTGATCGTGGTGGAGGGAGGCATAACCTCGTACTGCTAGGGTCTCGCCTGACGCCCTCTGTATGTAACATCTTGAACTTGAGTGATGTGTTTTATCATGGTGAAAGTGTGTTAGCGAGGCGAAGATTATATGGATCTATACTGACTGACTTTGACAGTTTCTAACATAACTGTCTGTCGTCCAGCAGGCGGTGCTGAATCCAACGGGAGGATATATAGAAGCACGTTTCAGTCGTGATCTACACTCTGGACTGACGATTTCCCCAGATTTTTCGTAAGTACTCATTTTGATTTTATTGTTGTTGTTGCTGTTGTTGTTGTTTCCCGTCATTTGAAATATGCTTACTACGTTCGTCTTAACATGTGGTATCTTGCCCTGCTTTGTACAAGAAGCGAACTTTGGATTTTAAGCAAATAGCTTCTTAATGATTTTGGTTTCTGAACGCGTTATTTGTCTCCTTCGATTACGACTCGCAGCTCACCGAGAAGCCACTTCCGTCTTCCAATTCCGATACCGTATCACATTGTAGTTCATACATCATTAATCAAGACGTTCCTGAAATTGATTACGAAAATAACGTATATTTATCTAAAGTATTTTCAAATTTTCTTAGATTTCAACATACGAATGAAACATTACAGCTATAAATGTTACGTCTGCGTCTGCGCAACGCTGCTGTTTCGTAGGAAGCAATACGAATCTTAACGTTTCGTTGAGAAGTGAGACTTCGAACGGATCCTCGCGCCGTATCTGCAAATTAGTACTCATCCTCCAAGACAAGGAGGTGTACGGAGGAGTGTTGAACGTCTCGTAGTCTTGTGAGGGACTAGAACAAGTGTCCAAAATGGGAGTCATTCCTAAAAGTTAAGAAATGCCGTTTCCGGAGCTTCAGACGTTATTCTCCTCAAATTACAGTTTATATATGGCTTATAGTTCGTATTTTTCATCCTCTCTGACCGCAGTCGGGTAGTTTTATGTATTACACGCTGGATAAGAATCTAGTCTGTCGAATTTAGTGAGGTTGATCAGGTTTGTGTGGTCGGGTTTGCGGTCAAGGAAACGAAGCTCCCTGGTTAAGGGCGAGACTTGGGTGGTTAGTGTTTTTTTGTTTTTGAGGAGGGGAGGGGATTTCGTGCATCCCCCACATTTTCCCCCGTGCTTCAGAACCTTCGTTGCAGTTTTCTTGTTATTTCAACGATGTTAGAGTGGGTTGGGTTAGGCTTGTGTAGCGTCCACATTGTAAAATTAAAATCACTCGCTTTTGCGCACTAGTATCTTCAACAGCAAAAAATTCATATACCGGACAGTTTGGCTCAGATGTATTTACAGGTTTCGTAATAACTTTAGATAGAGACAGTATCGAGTTAATTCCTTGAATTAGTCGTTTATAACCGCAAGTGATGACAGTGTAAGTGTATGGGAGAAACCGCAGTGTGATTGAGAGGTGACCAGGGTGGTTGGGTTTGGACAGATGAAGAAAAGGAGTGGAGAGAGACTGATAGATGGTGATTCATGTGGCATAAGTAGAGGGAGTATGATGGAGAGGAAGACCAAGAAGAAGGTGGAGGGATAAAGTGAGAGTCACCGGGGTGACGTTCCCCAAGCATTTAGGAGGTTGAGAGGCGTCCATACAATATACCAAACTGCACTGATGAAAGAGACTTTGGGGCGAGGTGCTGTCAGTAAACTTAACCACGTCATTATGAAGAAGGCAGGACAAAACCAAGGAATCCGGCCGTAAAACGTAGATGAGGATGGTGAGTTCTGGTTTCGCAGTGTTAAGCACAACAGCTAAAGAGCAGATGGGAGCGAAGGAAGCCATTCTTTCGTCTGTACTCGGCCCCATTTCGCTAAACCGGGAAACAGCGAATAGATTTGAAAAAAAAAAAAAAGTTTAAGAATCCATTTCATTAGATTTCAAGTCGATGATAAACTATATTATCTTCATCATATATATATATATATATATATATATATATATATATATATATATATAGGGAGCGGGTGGCTGGAAATCCTCCCCTCTCGTTTTTTTTTTTTTTTTTATTTTTCCAAAGGGAGGAACAGAGAAGGGGGCCTGGTGAGGATATTCCCTCAAAGGCCTAGTCCTTTGTTCTTAACGCTACCTCGCTAATGCGGGAAATGGCGAATAGTATGAAAGAAAAGAAAGAAATATATATATATATATATATATATATATATATATATATATATATATATATATATATATATATATCCTAGAAGTCCCTGATATCTTTAAGAGGCTCTCACAACACTCAGAAAGTCCACCACGTCCACTGGTCGGGGCCATAGTTCACAAAGTGTAGCGATGTGTGTGTGTGTGTGTGTGTGTGTGTGTGTGTGCAGAGAGTGCAGGTCAAGTTAGTAGTAAGCTGCTCGGCGTCTTCGTTGTGATAGTTGCATCGTGGGCTGGAATGGTCTTGGCATATGTTGAAACGGTGTTTGTAGTGTTGTAGGGATAGGTGATGTCCAGAGCGTAGACGGGAAGGTGTGAGTCGTGGTTGTGTGTGGAGTGTTGCTTCCGATGGATCGTGTATGTCTAATGGAATGAATGGGGTTTAAGGCTTGAGATGGGAGGGCGATTGTTTAATGCTTGACGGATTATGTCAGTGTGTGTGTCTTTTCGTGTCATATTCGTTGGGGGATTCTGTAAATAGAGGTTACTGAAGAGTGAGGCAGGGGTAAGCTTTTTATTTCTATTTGCAGTTTGATGGTTACTTATGGAATGGTAGCATAGAGAGAATTTTGGTTTCGTTGCGTAGGTGTTGTGTGTTTGTGGTTGCTAAGCAGCCAGTGACTGTTTTGAGTGCAATTTTTTATGGGGTTTGGAGTTTTTTTTGTTACGATTGCTTTTGGGGGGATGGAAGATCAAGGAGATGAGGCGTAGGTAAGAGTGGAGAGGATGAATTGCTTATAGACGATGTTAAGTTTATATTATATATATATATCCTTATGAATCTCGTGACAGTTCATTTTCTGAGGACAAATACTTTGTTTTTGTTTGTGTGTTGAAGTTGTTGGTGTGCTGAGTGGACGTCATGTGCGAGTCGTATGTGATGCCTAGAACGGATGGTGTTTTGTTCAGTAGGAGTGATTGCTCATTCACAGTGACTGGAGAGTGGAAGCTAAATTCATCATGTCTGTCTGGGGTTGAAAGTGATTGAGGACCTGTGGAGCTGCATGCGGTGTCAGGGTGTTGTGATTGTGAGGTTGTTTGCCTATGAGATGAACTGTATGTTGTGGTTTGCTCGATGTAATGGTAAGTCTTGTGGGGAGAGATTGAAGAGGTTTGGAGAAAACACTTCACCTTGTGGAACTCCAGAGTTGAAGTGTTTTAGTGATGAATCCCTTATGAGTGATTGCCATGGCGGCCGGCCATGATTGCCAGTCTTTATCACTGTCATAGAAGTTAGTGTCAGTTATCTTTCGTGTGAGGATGTGTCGAGGGACAGTGTCGAATGCCTTGTTGATGTCAACTTCCTGATGGTTGAAACATCAAGGATATGTTGTGTTAAGTCAGTTTATAGTGTGGTTGGATCAGAAGCCATGTTGTACGGATGAGGATGGGATGTTTAGTTTGATTTTGTTGTGGACCAATTTTTTCACTGAGTTTAGACACTGATGATAGATGTGAGGGAGGACGCTAGGAGGAGTTGTGTGGTTTAGAAAGTTTCAGGACTGGTATTATGCTGGTAAGTTTGCATTTGTTAAGGATTTTGTTGCGTAGTCAGGGGTGTTTCATGAGATCTGTAAATGCGTGGGTTGCAAATGCGCCGAAGGGGTTTAGGTGAAAGTTTGATACGTTGTCAGGCTCTGTAGCAGAAGAGATCCTTAAATGTTTTGGTTGCATTACTGTATCACTGGGAAGGAAGGGCGAGTGTGCAGTTGTTTCCGAACGGATTCTGTGTAGGTTTTCATGATTTTCCTATGCAGGTGTGAGGTAAGTTTATGAGTCATGACCCATTAACATATTTGCGCGTTGATCAGGAGGAGGGATGTCGTTGGACTGTTGCCAGAAGTGATTTGTGAGTGGGGGCTGGATTGGTGCTTAGTGATGGCGTTACTTACTCTGAATTTGTCCTTTGATTATACTGATGGTGAGTAGATTTGTCTGAGGTAGTTTCTTTGTTTTATGAGGTGTGTTACTTGTGGGGAGATGTTTGAGTTATGTTTATATGTCCTTGTGGTACATGAGTTTCTACTGGGTTTCTTGGAGATGTTAGTGAAGTGTGAGATAGCATAATGTAGGGATGGGAAATCATCTATACTGAAGATTTTGAGCTTTGTTTCCATTTACTGTGTGAAGGCCGGTCGGTCTGATTTCTTGTAGCTTGTGTCTGTCTTTTTGATAGTTGAATGGACTGGGTGGGTCAGGTGGAGTGTTGTTATCATGAGCGGATGGTCATTTGATTGTTCGTGCAGCGTACTTCATGCTGTGTGTGCGCGCGCGCGCGTGTGTGTGTGTATTGTTGGTTGAGGTGGTAGGGTGGGAGCCTGGTTGGTTGGCTGGTTGAGGGATGTGGAAATGTTGCAGTTGGTTTATGAGTAGTTCACCTGAGGGATCGTGGGTGTGAGTGCTGAGCCATGATGTATGGCGGGCATTGAAATCTCCACAAAGATAAAGTGTTGGCTATGCTGGTCAGTTGTAGGTGGGGAGGGTATCTGGAGGGGTATGTGGATATGGAAGGTATGTTGGTGTTGATCATGTTGGAGTTAGTACTATGGAGTTCAATCTGATGGACTATACTTTTAAGGTGTTGCCCTTGTCTGTGGGCTGCTTTATGTGTGGTGGAGTATGACATGGTTTGGTGGACGAGTGTTATGAGTCCACCTTCTTGTCCTTGTTGTCTATCTTCCCTTACAGTTGTGTAGTTGTAGAAAAGTGGGAGTGAGGATCTGGATACGAGTCTGGTTTCCTGGATGAGGGCTGTATGGATGGTGTGTGTCTCGGAGTTGGTTGTGGATTTGAGTGTTTGTTTCTGATGCCATTGATGGTGAGTTCCAGGATGTCTTGTTTCTTGCTTGGGAACGTTCTGTGGAGTAGTAGAGTTTGTTTGTGAAGAGTTAAGACTAATTATTTTCTGATGTTGTTTGTTGAGTTTTTGTGTAGTGGATGAGGCGGGTATGTGAAGGGGTTTTGGGGATTACTATCTGAGTGCTTTTTTGTATGTCCATGATCTGAGTAGTCCTTTATGAATGACAGTGATATGCAGTGAGAAGGCGGGATCAGTGAGTTCATCATGAGCACCTGACGAAGTAGCTACCTTTTAAGTTTTGGGTCACTGGCAATGTGGGCGGACATTTCATGCTTTGAAATCGGGTGTCTACCACTTCCATACCCCTCTACCACACACTGTGGTTCCATCTACAGATAATAATGTCCATCATAACCAGAGTTTTTTTTTCATCATAGGTATAAGTGGTTAAGTAATCTGGGAATTACAAACGCTTGAAACGTCTTTACAGAATGCTTTAATGAGCTGCATACAAAATTTTGTATCATGATTATTTTCATAGGTATTTGATAAGCAACAAGAGTGGGTATACAAGAATGCACAGTGGTAGTATTGCAATATATGATCATAGTGCACTACTGTGACAACTATTAACTTTACCCACGAAGATGAAAATATAAAATGCCTTTATGATAAATACCAAACGAAAATATTTCCCCATGCGTAAAGTGTTAACAAAAAAAATGTCTTAAACTAAAGCGTTAAATTCTGGTATCAGTTAAATGTGGAGGATGAAGGATGTAAATGTATGGAAGCCAGACTGGGAAATTGGTTGGTCGGTCGTTAATGAGGATGTGTGGAACGAGGGGGTAGTGGAGAGGGAAGAACAGGAGAAGGACAACAGAGCAGACTTCGTGCGATTACAGACTTTAAAGTAATGATTAATTACTCATGTTGAATATGATTTCTCATGTATCACTGATGCTGGGAAACGGTGGTAGCAACGGGCCAGAGTCTCGTACCGGAATGAAAAGGACAACAACTGTGTAACAATGGTCGGACGATTGTTATACAAGTAGTTTCCTCGTTCGTCATTTATTCTATGATAAACGCATTATCAGCCTGGATGTTTATCATGGAAATCAACGTAAGAGTCGAGGAATATATTTCTAATGTCATTTTTCATAATACAAATGTGATGACATATTTCTTTACCAAATTCTGTTGCTTGTCAAATACGATTAAGATAGTTCTTACATGTTTTTGGTTATGTTTTAATATACTTTCAGCATTATAAAGCCTTTTCTAATCAACGTCATATCTCCTACAAAAATGGAGCTACATCCAATAAATAGATTTTATTTCAAACGTTTGTGATTACAGATTATAATTATCTAAGTCACTGCTGGTACTGGCGACATTTTTTTCTTGGTTATGGTGAAGCATTGCCTCCTTGCCTCACCGATAGGGGGAACTTCAATCATTGGTGGGGTTTGTGGAGGTATGTACCCGATTTTGATCGTGACTGTACACCAGAGCCTAGAGGTCCAGGATTAATGTCGCCGACCCCATTAACAGTTGAGAGACGATGACCAAGCCAGAGGTGAATAGGATGATGCACAACTGGCGACTGGGAATAGCTGGTTTAAAAACAGGGACATAACATAAGTACTTGTAGGTGGATGAGTAGGAAAGATGATAAGAGGACATTTACTGGATTACGTGCTTGTTGATAGGCGTGCAAAAGAGAGACTCTGTGGGTGTGACTGTGTTGAGGGAGCAGCTTTTGGGATGTTTGACTCTTACTTGGAGGCCAGGATGAAGACTTGTAAAGGTTTTCACAAAAGAAGAATTTATATGAGTGAAAAGAAGGTGGTAAAGGTGACTGAGTTCTGAAGAAAAAAAATACCAGGAGAGATTGGATGTGCAGTTCCAAAGTTGAGAGTAAACGATGCAAAGGGAGTGGGTGAATAATGACAGATATTTGGGGAAGCATTGCTGGCATGTGCAACATATGTGTGTGGTATGCGGTAGATGGGAGTTGGGCAGATGAGAAAGGCTAGTGAGTGGTGGGGGGACGAAGAAAAGCAGCTTGTGAAAGAGAAAAGAGTAGTATATGGGCGGTGTCGAAGGAGTGAAAATGCTTGGGAAATGTATAAGAGAAAGTGACAGAAGATCAAGAGCATGGTACAAGAATTGGAAAAGAGAGTAAATGAGAGTTGGGATGAAACGAGTTTCAGGAAACTTCTGGGAGAATAAGACGTTATTCGAAGGGGCTAATGATATGACAAAAGCAAGAGAATAAATGGGAACATCTGTAAAAGGAGCAAGTGGGCAAGTGGTAACAGGTGATGATGAGGTGAGGTAGAGATTGAGTATTTTGAAGGATTGTTGAATGTTTCTGATGATAGGGTGACAAATGTAGGGTGTTTGCGTTGAAGAGGAACGGAAAAAGTGAAAGAATCATGGAAAGTGGTATGAACTTATGTAGAGAATGAGTGAGAAAAGGTTAACAAAGGAGTTATATGTGTCAGAAGTGGAGGGGAAGAGGAGAAGGGGGTAAAGAAAACTGAAGGCGGAAGGATGGAGCGAAGAACAGTTTTAGTGGCAGGGGCCTAAACATGTAAGGAGGAGGGGGGGAGTAAAAATCGTGCACAATATAGTGTGAACTGGAATTATGTGGTATACAGGGGCGACATGCTATCAATGGAAAGGTACGTGGGGCCTGGATGTGGATAAGAAGCTGTGGTTTCGGTGCATTGCACCTAACATCTAGAAAATGGATGTGAGCGAATGTGATCTTTCTTCGTCTGTTCCTGACGCTACCTCATTAACCCGAGAAACAGCCGTTTCCCGCGTTAGCGAGGTAATGCCAGAAACAGACGAAAAATGACCCCATCAGGACCATCAGCATTCCATCGGTCAAAACCATAGCATTGTTTATTTTTTCTCTAGATATTTCATTGCTTTCCAGCGCCTCCTACCCATTCCATCCCTATAGCGCTGGGTCTGTAGCATCTTCCACCGTGAAAAGACTTTCAAGTTTATCGTTCAGTTCCTCACATTTCTTCACATAACCCTCTGGAACTCTTCCCTCCGAATCCCCTAACCATGCCAGTTCCGCTTTCACTGACACTTTACTGCTGATGAATTTATGGAAAAATTCTGGATTATCCCCTTCCTTGTCCATTGTGGTCTCTGTTCCTCGTTTCATATCCTACTATACTTGTTTCTAGCGCTGTAATACTTTATGAATGCCTATATTTTCTTTATAGCGCATAGTGAAGTTCTTTCGCTTTTTGATATTCTGATGAATCACCCACTCCTCTTTCTCAATATCACCTCTGTATTTGAGGCTAGAGGCAGTCATATTCCCACTCCTCCACTGAAAAATTTCATAATATCATCACCACAACGCCCTGGTTCCTGGCTATTGAAGTCAATTTTCCAGTTCAGTATCACTATGCAAATGTCGAGTTCTGTGTAGATTCTGTGTTTATATATCCACTTAGGGTCTGGTCTCATTGCTGCTCTTTTTTTTTTACATCCTCATTCATCAAATAATCATACTTAAGCATTCGTAGATGATATTCTCAGTTTCCATACAGTTTGTGAAGATGAGATCTAGTAATGATTGATGCATCAGTTCTCATCATAGTGTATCCATTGAAATGGTGATATAAGAATTTTTCCTGTAAACGTTTTAAGAACTTTTGTCTCTGTGACTCTCTTTCCCCATGAGAGGCCAAGTTTGCCCACTCTGTCTCTCTAAGATTAAGATACTTCATTACTGGTAATTTACCATCTCTGAGAAGTGAATGTTTTACTGCTTCATGCTCATACTAATTGCTCCTTATTGTTATCAATGTACATTTGTTTGGGTTCATTAGAAATTTTTGTAGGATTATATAAGATCGAAACCACTCTGCACTCCCTACGTACTGTAGTAACCCTCCTTGTCGTTTGAATGGATCATCTCTTGTTGAGGGGATCAATCCTCATTTTCCATTGTCTTTTCTCTCCCTCCTTCCTTCCGTGTATGACTCAGGACAGAGCAGGTGAGAAAGATCTTATCTCTTTCGTAAGTCTTGCCTCGCTATATCAGTTACAGTATCCCCAGTTGAATCTTTGAATTCCATCTCTTTGTCTTTTACTACTCGTCCCTCTGCATAAATGTACAATACTTTCAGTCTGTTATTTCCATTACCTAATATTTCTAAGCTCTCTAGAGCATTGCCTGTCCTGTTCCGTCCTTCCTCTTGCCTCATTTGATGTCTCCCATATTTTGCCATGTAACTGTATCTTTGTTATTGTTGTTTTTTCCCCTCTCTTCCCTCCATCTGCCACGTTTCATGTATACCCCATTGATATACACCTTTTTTTTGATAAGGTTGTTTGTCAGCCTAAGTACCTCTTGGCTGAACCACTCCAAATCGAAATTAATCATAAGTTACCCTACCTCAATTCTTGATTATAAAACAGAAATTGCGTTTACCATTTCTATAACCTCCGGTAATGTTAATTGAACTCTCCCGTTTTTTTACACCTTTCCTCTGTGTCAGGTGTATGATCTTCCATCTAAAATCAATCAATAATCGGTGATTTTTTATATGATAGCTGAGACGGTACAGACAACTGAGGCTATATATGTATATATATATATATATATGTGTGTGTGTGTGGGTGTGTGTGTGTGTGTGTGTGTGTGTGTGTGAAGCGTCTGGGGTAAACCATGGAAAGTTTTGTGGGGCCGAGATGTGGAAAGGGAACTGTAGTCTCGGGGGCGCCATTTCATGTGTGGCGGGGTGGCGGCGAAATGGTTAAAGGCAGAAAGTGTGGATGTGTACATGTGTACATATGTATATGTCTGTGTATGTTTATGTATGTATACATTTAAATGTATATTAGATACGTATATGTGCGTGTGTGGGCGTTTATGTAAATGCATGTGTATGTGGGTGGGTTGGGCCATTCTTTCATCTGTTTCCTTGCGCTACCTCGCTGACGCGGGAGACAGCGATAAAGAATAGTAATATATATATATATATATATATATATATATATATATATATATATATATATATATATATATATATATATATCCTAGCCTGAGCCAGGTATCTACTTCATCGACCAAACCCTAGGGGTGGATGAACAGCTATGTTGTCTGTGGACCGACTGCTGCGACCAGCGTTCGAACCTATACGCTCGACCCTGGGCGGCCCATGAATGCGACACGGTCAGGAACGTTAACCGCTACACCACGGAAATCCATCATCGTTGATCATCCTCTTACTTCGCTAATATTTCTAATCATGGTTCCATCCACTGTCCACCTGATCCTTCGTTGTTAATATATCGATGCTCGTGTCTGACTTTTTTTTTTTTTTAAAGATATTCCTTTTAGTTAACAAGCACTGGTCCTGTAATACTCTGCTGTCCTCTAAACTTATCATCAACCGAACCATAAATCTTCTTGATCATTATGTCTCTAAAAGTGCATATAATTCTTCTACAACTTCACTTCATTCCCTGTGTGCCTTTTTTTTTTTTTTACACTGTCCTCAAGTTTCTGTCCCCTGCATCAGTCCTCGTACCCTGAGTCTGTTGTACAGCCGCAGATAATGGCTCCCGATTCATGTCGTAACCTATTGTTGTCCTTTACTTTCTACATTCTTTTTTTGGCCATCCAGAGAAGAAAAACACTCCTGATCCTTTATTGCTTTTCAATCATTTCCTCTTCTTTCCTTTTGGTAAAAATTATTCCTGAATACCCTCAAATGAACTGAATCTGTGTTCCGTGCTCTTTGACTACGTTCTAATGATTGCTAACTTCCTCTCCCATCTGTTGACTCTTTTTTCGTGATCTGATCTGACTTTTCTTTTTCTTTTTTTTTCTAACTCCGTGTTAACCTCTAGTCAGGTTTCTAAATGGTTTCTATTGATTCCTCCAGCCTTAGGATCTCTACTGACTCATCCCTCATTTCTTCTCATCGCCTCCTTCATTTCGATCTAGCCTCCACATATCGTTCACGGTGCCTCCCCTTGTCAGAATCCATTTCTAATTTACAAGCCAAAGTCACAGAGAAAAAAAAAAAGTATTTGCTTAGCTTGGCTGCGTGTTTTTGATAACAGGCTTAAGTCAAGAGCGATTTGTTGATCCAAATCTACTTGCCTTCTTTATGGGCCCCTATATCCATGTCTCACGCAGTGTCTGTGTAATTACTAACTTGTAATTATCTGTTTGAACGGTAGTTAGCTTTAATCCTGTGGGATCCCATCTCTTGAGCATTATCTTCCATGTACAACTTTTTGAACTTCTCTATATTGCCCGTATTTACCACAGCAACATTCAACATCATCCATTCATCTACTACTTGTAGTACTCCATAAAAGTAGTACCTTTTGCATCTATTTCAATCTGTTCTTTGCTTATTTTCAAGTTATGGCCTTTGATTGTTCTATTCCTACATCCTCTGAAGAACTATTTACTGTCCACGTCATCAGTTTGGTTGAAGAACTCAAAGGTTGTGATCAAGTCAACCCTTATTCTTTTCTCATCCATGGTGGGCAAATTCAAGGTTCCGAACTCAGCTTTCTTAGTTCTGGTACTATTTCCATTACCCTCCTAACTACCCTCTCTGTCAACTCTCTTAAAGTGCGGCGACCAAACCTGAGAAACATATCTAAGTCTTCTGTAGGATGTGAACAGCTTGCTGAACCTGTCCTTATCCATAAACGTGAAAGCTATTCTACAGTGATATCTAACTACAAACAGTTTGTCTTCCTTAATGTTCTCGTAATGTGGGACTCTGGTGGACACAGATTCGTGAAACTTTATTTCCTGCTAGACGATACTCATATCGAGTCGTCTTCGCTGTGTCCCAGACTCATTACTTTACTTCTTCTTCTTGGGTTTAGCTTCTTTAACCATGTATGAGTTCATCTTCGGAGTCTGTCTCTCTCTTTTTACAAGTTGGTGCAGTTCTCCTCGCTTTTCGCTTCACTCATTACCTTAGCGTCATCTGCAGGTAGGAGAGCGTACCGTGTGGTAAGTCATCTACTCAGTCTACGAACATTGATGGTCCCAGAACAGAACCCTGCGGCACTCCACTGTTGACCTCCACCCACTTCGAGGAGGTTCCCCTGACATGCGTCCTTTATTCCCATGTCACTAAGATCATTTTCTATCCATCGAAGAAGTCTCATTCGTCTTCCTGCCTGGTAACATAGTTTCTTTATCTGCCTCCCATGTGGCGTACTGTCACCCAGCCTTCTCTGTTGTCCAAAACAGAGCTCACTCTTTCGAAGAAATTATAGATATTCGATGCACACAACTTCCTCTCTCCACTTCGGTAATTTCCGCTTTGCGGCAAGAAGTTATCCATTTGATTTCTGATTATCGTTTCCAGTTCCTCACAGACCACGCTCATCAACAAGACTGATCTATAGTTCAACGCTGTTTCTGGTCTGCCTTTTTTTTTTTAGATTAGTATGATGTTTACCCTTTTGTATGTAATTATTTGTACTGTACGGGGAGGGAGTTTTACACTCGTTCGGCCCCATCTCTTGAACATTCTTTATCAAAATTGCACAACTTAAATTCTTTTATGCTGTTTGTTAACCTTGTCGTCAGTCATTCTGTTCCATTCATCCACCACTCTTAGACTGTAAAGATACATATTTACATCTTCAACAAGTGACTAGCTTAATTTCATGTTATGTTGTCTGGTTGTTCTATCCCCACATCTCTTTAAGAACTGTTTACTGCTTTCGTTATCGATCGGTTTCAAAAACTTAAAGGTTATGATCAGGTGACTCCTTACTCTTCTCTCTTCCAAGGTAGGTTAAATTTAAAGCCTCTAGTCTTTCCCTGTAATTCAACTATCGTAATTTTGGCATGCACCATCTTTGTTGCCCTGTGTTGCTCTGGGTGTGTGTGTGTGTGTGTGTGTGTGTGTGTGTGTGTGTGTGTGAGTGTGTCTGTGTGTTTGTTATTGGCAATATTTTCAACAACGACTACGAGAAACTGGAAAATTAACGAAAGGTTTAAGTACTAATCCCAGTTATCCATCAAGTGATCGCCTTGGCCATGTTATCTACGTGTCATCCGTCAGAAGGGCGGCCTTACGATGTTATCTGTGTGTTATCCGTCAGCAGAGCACCCCATTAAAGTCTGTGAGGCCCCCGCATAATGTTCATAGTTACGGGTCTGGCTCGCGGTGGAACGTGCAGCTTCGGCAGATGAGGTACGCCGATAGAAGGAGATGGGTAATCACCATCCACCCATATCCTCCGTCTTCTCCCCATATCCCTGTGTCGTGACTTCACGTGTCCACACAATGTCTTCCGCATGTGAGTGTTCTTGGCTCTCCCCACCCTCTCCAACTCCCCATTATCTTCCCTTGTCTCCTTTTCCTTACGTTTCTCTTATTTCTGTTTCTAACTCCATCTTGCTTTCAGTGTCTGATTTGCCTTCCTCTTTCCCTTCCTCCATCATATTTCCATATCTCCCTCTTGTCTCATCCTATATGTTGCATATCTTACCTCATCCTATATGTTGCATATCTTGCCTCATCCTATATGTTGCGTATCTTGCCTCATCCTATATGTTGCATGTCTTGCCTCATCCTATATGTTGCATATCTTGCCTCATCCTATATGTTGCATATCTTGCCTCATCCTATATGTTGCATATCTTGCCTCATCCTATATGTTGCATATCTTGCCTCATCCTATATGTTGCATATCTTGCTTCATCGTATATGTTGCCCAGTTCGAGCCATATCCACATTTTTCCCCACTGTTCCTATCACATGGCCATACCTGACTTGCACACTTATGTATACCATCCTATCACAACTTACCCGAAGACCAAGAAAAATACTTCAGCTCTCAGTGTTTCCAGATCATAAATAACGCAGTTGCCTGTCTTAATTAATGTGCACACGCTAGTGTACGTAAATATGTTCTTATCTTTCGAAAGTTCTTATAAATAAGTTAGGTTAAAAGTTCTATCATCAAGTGACTGTAATGGAGTTAGGTCCTCGCTGAACAGAGTTACAGTACCCGGCACCACTGTAGTTACAGACGAGATTTTGAATTCTTGTTTTGTATTTTTCTACATGGCGTTACTAAACAGAGTTTGTGAGCAAGGCAAAGGTACTTTGAATCATATTATAGAATTCCTCTGATGTGAAATGGCAAAAGAGCGATTTTTTTTTTTTTTTTTTGGTAAGCTTACGACGCGATAAACTATGCTTTCTGGCGCCGTGATGTATGCTGTGGTCTCAGCTTATGCTGAGGTGCATGATGCTGTAGTGTTAGTTCGTGACAGTAGGATATGCTGTGGTATCAATTCATGACACGGTAGAGTATGCTGTGGCGTCAGCGTATGACACGGTAGAGTATGCTGTGGCGTCAGCGTATGACATACCCTGTAATGACAGCTTATGACATGGTTAAGTAAGCTGTCTTGTCAACTAATGACATAGCAGAATATGCTGATGTGTAAGTTCTCTCTCTCTCTCTCTCTCTCTCTCTCTCTCTCTCTCTCTCTCTCTCTCTCTCTCTCTCTCTCTCTCTCTCTCTCTCTCTCTCTCATTCTTCCCCCGTACTTCTCATTCTTCCTTTTCCTAACCCTTTCCACCCCTGTCTTGCACTCATCTTCGTCCTCCCTCCCATCTATCCATCCATCCATCTATCCATCCATCCATCCATCTGTCCGTGCCACACCTTCCTCCCAACCTCCCTCAGTTCCTTCTCGCCCTCCCTCTTCTCCTCCTCCTCCCCAACCCTCTGGAAAGTAAATAATTATATAAAGCCGTTCCATTATGTGTGTGTATTATAATCACGGGTCGAGCAAGAGAAATAAACTCCAGGGAATTACGAGTCTCGCCATGATCTATGCAGTATAAATCTGGCCAAACATTCCCATTATCCACTCATATCGCTATAACATCTATTGATATATGTCCAAAAATAATGAGGGATGCTAATACGTAATTGCTTTAGGGTTCGAGACGCTACGAACACAGCTCCGAACGGAACGTATAGCAACTATTTTTTTTTTCCTCTTTTCTTTTTTGCATTACCCACTTCGCAATGAGCGTCATATGGTATTAAGATCAACGAGCACTTGTGAATATCTTCTTTGTCCTCAGTTCATTAGTTTTTTTGCGTCATTTGGATTAAGTGGGGAAACATTTCCATACATGCAACACCTTGGAATTACGAGAGCTCGAGATATCTATCAGTTACATTGCCATATGTAATATGTGAACTCTCACAAGTGTTTATCTATCTACGTCTGCCTAATACTTGTTACAGGAGGCATCTGTGTGTGTGTGATTTAGACAGTACGTCCATTGTATAGTTACCTATTAGAATCGTAGGAATGTCGAAGTCATACAGGTTATGTCTCACACTGTCATTTCCCCTGATGAAATTGCCTCATCTCTTACCCCCTCTGTGTGTAGATTTACTGCCTCCTCGCTAACCCTTGCCAGGTGATAACGTAACAGCAGTACGGCATACTTGCCATGCTGCGGCTTCGATGTTTGGTCCCGTCCCACTACTTCCAGTTTCATCCCTGTATCTGTCTGTCTACATGTCTTAAGTGCTGGCCATGCACCTCAACACAAGATGATGATGATAGAGTAGACATCGTATAGGATTCATGCAGGTAGATATCTATTGACCGCAGTATACTTACTTACTTACTTACGTCATTTCATATCATAACGTTTAGGATGAGAAGGTCGATACATTGAACCCCTGAAGAAGAGGTAGGGAAACCAGACGCTGTAGCTCAGCTTTCCTGTTATCGAAGAAATACGAAGTCTACCTACCTGATGGAGGCTGGATCGGAGGCTGGGGTTTTAGCTCTCGTCTGAGTCCAGTGTAGTCTGATGAATGAGGGTGAGTCGATTCATCATCTACTATCTATTGTATGAGTTTCGTCTCCGAGCCTCCATTTAGGGTGAGTTTCTCTCAGTTTCCGATAAGAGTTGGTTAGAAGTTGTGGTCCTGTGTGATAAGCGGTAATAATGAGCAAGTGGTTAAGGTAATTTGTGGAGCATTGTCATCCCCACTCGCAACTCTGTGTGTGTGTGTGTGTGTGTGTGTGTGTGTGTGTGTGTGTGTGTGTGTAATTGTATATTTATTCAGTTTAGGGAGGGAGTTCTATACCTTGGGGTCTCATCTCTTAAACTTTCTTTACTATCATCCAACTTTCTAAACTCGGCTTCTTCCGTTCAGCCTCCACTCGCATGATATGAAAGTATTTCAAAACATCTTCTATAGAATTTTCCTGCTTGATTTCATGTCATGGCCTGTAGTGTTGTCTATGCATCATCTGGAGAACGGTTTACTGTGGACATCAGTTATGATGTTTGGTGTACTAGCCACTCCAGCTCTAGTGTGCTAAACAGCATGGCGATAGAGGGAAATTTATCTCTATTTACTCTAAGGACTTGAGTCACTATGATTCTCTACCTCCACAATAATCTCTATTTCCCCAGCCTGTGTCTTTATAACTGAAATCCCATATCATTAGAACTTTACGCCTCGCTGATGAGAGTGTGTGTGTGTTTCATTGTTTTGTATACCACCATGATGATTCCTTCATTGTCATCTTCGTATATCTGTTCTGGTTCATTGGGGTTTTCTTGAACGAGGTAGATTATCAACACCACTATGCGATTATCAACACCACTATATGTGATTATCAACACCACTATATGTGATTATCAACACCACTATGCGATTATCAACACCTCATTATGACTCTCATTATGAGGGTCATTTCCCGTTCTACTTTGTCCTCCCTTAACCTTCTTACGATATCATGTATCCTTACGACAGGCTACATCGGATTGTATCCTCTTAATAAGTTTCGTCTCCACTACTTGTCTTCCCTGAGTCCTCCCTTAACCTTCTTACGATATCATGTATCCTTACGACAGGTTACATCGGATTGTATCCTCTTAATAAGTTTCGTCTCCACTGCTTGTTTTCCTTGATTCGATCGTTGAGCTTATGCTGTTTTCCGCATACATCTGGTCCACCTGAATTTCTGAACATCATTTGCAGTATAAGATTCCCTTCTTTAACCTATTTGAGGTGGAGCTGCTTTATTCTCTGGCCTCTTTTGATGTCTTGTGTTTTCGGTCTCTTATATCACTTTCTCTTATATCCCTGGGGATAGGGGAGAAAGAATACTTCCCACGTATTCCCTGCGTGTCGTAGAAGGCGACTAAAAGGGGAGGGAGCGGGGGGCTGGAAATCCTCCCCTCTCGTTTTTTTTTTTTTATTTTCCAAAAGAAGGAACAGAGAACGAGGCCAGGTGAGGACATTCCCTCAGAGGCCCAGTCCTCTGTTCTTAACGCTACCTTGCTAACGCGGGAAATGGCGAATAGTATGAAAGAAAGAAAATATCACTTTCTGTTTTCCCTTTTCTTACTTCATTCTTCCACTTATGATGAATACCTCACTTATATTTAAGTACCTCTTGGCTACATAACTCCATACTGAACATTACCATTACTAGTCTTAACTATATGTACTAATTCTCCTTGTGTCTTCATCTCGTGTCCACTGCCTCCAATAGTCTTTTGTAATCAAAGTCTCTTTCTCTTCCCTTCGTTCCTCTTTCGTTGGAATATGGTCTTTTTCCAGTTTAAAAGTCACCAGCGATTCCCAATATCTACCTCTTACCTCACTAAGAGTCTCACTTTTAATGCAGTGTACTTGTAAGCTAATTCCTATAGTGTTGATTGGTTTGGCAACCTCCATGTCTCTGGTTTTCATGTAAACTCTTCACTTTTGCCAACATACTCTGACCATGAATACCCTGCACTTATATGAACCATCCATCTAACAAGCTGTGTACTCCCCTGATCACTCTACCTCCAACAGTGCATATTACTGTCTCTATATCTTCACACAGTAAGATCTCGTGTGCCTGTTTCGATGTTCCTCGTTCTCTGTTCCTCCGCATCTCTGAATAGCGTCTGTATCAGTTCATCAGGCTCACACTTTGCTCCTGTCTCCTACCAACAGTGTCTAGTGTCTGTGTTATGGGCATTTTCTTTTCTCGTTCTTTCTCAAGATCATCCAGAGATGATGCTCTCATGGCCTTTTCCTCTAGCATTTTTCATCCAATGTTCCATCTTTGCTCTGGTCACATTTCTTCTGAAACCTCTCGGTTCATTTGCTTTTGTTATGCCATTGGATTATGTCTCTCAGTTCCCTAATTTCCTCCTCTGTCATATGACTTTTTTCATAGTTTTGATTCCATGTCTCGGAATCTTTATTTTTTCTCCAATTATTGTTGTTGTTTGTTTTGTGTTTATAACTGTAACTGATTTCCTAGTTGGTATGGTTCTAGATATTCATCGTTTGATTCTTCTCTGATTTTCTGTCTGTACATTGTAAAACTCAGTTCTATTCATCTAGCCTCCGCATAGTGTGTGTGTGTGTGTGTGTGTGTGTGTGTGTGTGTGTGTGTGTGTGTGTGTGTGTGAACTTACTGTCGAGAAAATGTAGAAGGAGAAAACCATACATCCTCGAGACTAGATTCTATTGTTGAAAAACAGGTTCATTAAGTCCATCAAGAGTCCTTCTCAGTGTCTAGCTGAGGAAATAATATTCAGTATGCCCTTCACATCCCACAGTAGAATAAAGCTAGAATGTCTCGCGGGTTCGGTCCTCGCACATACAGAAGTAGAAAAATAAAAACTGATAAAGGAGTTTCACTTGGCTTTATAGATGGTACTGGAATCAAGAGGGTTGAGGTATAAGGAATGGTTAGAGGCCATAGATTTACCCACTATGGAAGAGAGAGGAATGTGGAGCAACCTGATCACAACCTTTAAGTTTTCAAATACGCTTGATGATGTAGATAGAGCACAATTCACCGAAAGATGTGGAGATAGAACAACCAGACGCCATAATATAAAGACGAAAGTGTTGATAAGAATGTTAAGTAGTGTCTTAGTATTAGAATAGTTGGTGATCGAAATAGACTGAATGAGAATATACCGACTACAAGCTGCGTGCTGAAGTATAAAATGTTGTATGATAGAGATGGTTCAAGAGATGCGGCCCCACGCGTGAAAAACTCCCTCCACTTACAGTAAATTACACACACACACACACACACACACACACACACACACACACACACACACACACACACACACACATCCTCAGTTGTTGATGGTGTGTGTGTGTGTGTGTATGCAAATACATCAGAATAAAAACACGGTATATATACAAGGTTAAAGACTGGTAACACGAGTGTAAAACTCTTTCTCATAACACACAAATAGTAATCACACACACACACACACACACACACACACACACACATATGAGCGCGCATGCGGGCTTCCATGGCATGGTGGTTAGGTTCGCTGACTATGATTCACATAAGGGCTTGCCCGGGTTCGAGTTCTGGGCACGGCAGTCGGCCCTCAACCCTACGGTGGTTGGTCGATAAGTGGGTACCTGGGTCGAGCTAGGAATATACGAGTGTGTACAAGTATAAGAGTAACGCTGTGGCACAGTAAGAACAAAGGATCGCTATTTTCATCAACTCTTCCCTCCATCTGCTGCCGTGAATGAGATCCTATCCTCCCTTGTCGCTGCTAAACCTACTCCTACCTCACCACCTCACGACCTGCTTCACTGCATGACGATTTTACGCCTGAAATTGATGTTTATTCCAGCATTTTCTTTGTCTTTCCTCAGTTGACATCTTTTGTATCTCTTCTTATAGCTTGTTAGTCTGTGCCAAGTAATGTCCTACTGGATTCTAATGACGTTGAGTCTTGATCAGAAACCTGACCACTGCACATATATTTTTTTTCCCCGTCCGAACCAAAGACCCGTGATCAAAGGGTTTTGAAAATTACAATAGTTTTGACTTGGGTTGACCCACAGGTGATGCCGGTGATGTCTTGGTATGATGTGGTATACGATGTGTAGCGGAGATGCTTAGAAAAGAACGAGTGTGGCCTGAGATGTTGAGCGGGAATAAACAGACGAGGGAACATAAGAGAAAGAAGAATTAGAGTGAGTAGAGATATGAAATATGTTCATGACAGATGTACCACTCTCCTTGACTTGATGATTTCACTATCCACGGTACAAATTACTCTTTGGTCTTGTAGCGATGGTATGGAAAAATGAGTTCAGTCAGTTAGTTTGAGGTTGATGTCCGACCATTCTCGAGACGAAGGACTATTACGAAGAGTCTATCTTATCCGTAGTGAGTCTGCTTACTATCATTGCTCTCCGATACTCATGGTAACTTCCCTTTGCCATGGTCCCTCGTAATCTCATGATTCCTCACTCCATTACTCTCTAGTACCTGTCCCACTCCCTCACACGGTTGACTCGCACAGGGAAATGTACTCTGGCAATCCCTTCCACACAGGCAAACTATTTTTCGTTTTGTTTTTTTAGCTGCTTCCCTTCTTTGTTTTCCTCGTCCCAACATCTGCTTGGCTGCCCTTTGACATTCTGTCTGACTTTTCATTCAAAACTCAGCACTTCTTTCAAAACATTCTGCCAAAATTGTTCGGATTTTGAACCTTCTCGGACCATTCGCTAAATGAATTCAACTACCTTTAATATAGTCTCCGTTCGCTTTTCTTTTTTTCCGAGTGCATCCTTTTGCGCCATCCTTCTCGGCTACCCTCATCATTGACCACACGGACAGAATTGTATTATCTCCCCACAGCATCACCGTCAGCTTCCACTCTTACCCCTCCCTGCTTAATTCCACTCTTCTCCCTGTGTACCTGCCAGCGTCGCTTCTCTTACCAGACTACCAATGCAAACACTCACTTACCGGTGACGGAAGCAGTGCCTCTCTCTCTCTCTCAGACCCTAACTTTAACCATAAATCACTCACTCACTCCCCCTCCACTTCTGGTACAGGCTCCACCCTCTTTGTGGAATCCTTTCATTGCCTCTGGTTCGCATCTGCAACATCCCACAAGCGTCCCTCGTCACCCTAGTTTAGGCTTATGCTAGATTAACATAAGCTGCATAAACCTTCCTTTCCTCCTGCATCAGTTTATAAACGGACCTTCTCAAGGTGAGAGGTCTACCTACATACGCATCATCACGTCCATGATAAATCCACCCTGGTCATCAGTTACTGTATCACTGTTCACGTTAATCCTCTTTATCACCATTGTGTCATACACCTGCCGCTCCTCACCCGATTACTATGCCGTCACACATACGTCGTGACAGTATTTGGCTGCCCTTCACTCACTTTCTTCATCATTTCTCTCGTGTGATTTGATCCTCGCCAAATCTTTACCGAATATGTTTTCTCTGTTGATACCCTCATCGTCTCACTCTTTACCATTCCTCCCATTACTGACATCCCTTTGGCATGGTTATATGTAGACATTTTGCCTCATCAACAACCTCATTATTAATTGGTTGTAAAAGTATTTGGGCCGCGATTTTTGTTGCCTGAATCTCTCTCTCTCTCTCTCTCTCTCTCTCTCTCTCTCTCTCTCTCTCTCTCTCTCTCTCTCTCTCTCTCTCTCTCCTTTGTGCCACTTTCTTTTTTCTTACTTTCCACATTAGATTTTTTCTGATGCAAACTGTTGACAGCGGGCTCTCACGATATTCTTTACCACGTCATTGTGTTTCTTGCACGTTCTCTCCAACTCTGACCTTATACTTTAAAAGGAAACCATCTTAAACACAGTAAAATTATGACACGGATCCAGTGTAACGAATTAAACTGACTTGAGCCTACTTAGAAGAGAGAGAGAGAAGCGCGTGTGTGAATGTTCAAAATAATACACTTAAATGCTCAAAGTAAAACCTATGTGAGTGTTGAAAATATCAACGGTTAAAATAGATTAGATAAAAAAGAAGAGCATAGCTGGACTTCACTGCTCTCAGTGCTGGTTGGCTAGTTGGTTGTTTCGGCTATAGGCCTATCAACTGCCATGGTAAGACAGGCCGTCAGCCTCCAGCTCCATCCAGCAAGCGAAAAATCCTTAACAGCTTACACACCCTCACTAGTATGTGGGTCTTGCTCCAGCGCCTTAAACGCCACCGGAAAGTGACTGAAAACAGCGTAAGTTTAACATTAAGTGACTGAAAACAGCGCAAGTTTGACGTAAAGTGACTGAAAACAGCGTAAGTTTGACGTAAAGTGACTTAAAACAGCGCAAGTTTGACGTAAAGTGACTGAAAACAGCGCAAGTTTGACGTAAAGTGACTGAAAACAGCGTAAGTTTGACGTAAAGTGACTGAAAACAGCGCAAGTTTGACGTAAAGTGACTGAAAAAAGCGTAAGTTTGACGTAAAGTGACTGAAAACAGCGTAAGTTTGACGTAAAGTGACTGAAAACAGCGTAAGTGTGACGTAAAGTGACTGAAAACAGCATAAGTTTGACGTAGGTCTAATGAATATTAGAGGAAGAAACGTAACAATATAAAATCCTGATTTTTTTTTTTTTTACTTTCTCTCTAAGAAGAGGAGAGAAAAAGACGTGAAAAGATAGGTGGGGGAAAAAGTTGAAAACTAAAGAATTCGAGAACCGCATTCCGTACCATGACAGGACCATAAGGGACCTAGTTATTGCACAGAATGCAGTCCCCCAACGGCTGAAAAAGTCATATTCAGAATATCCTAAAATATGCAGGATGGGGCAAATATACCAGGGCCAGATTTGTGCCCTGCATCCCTGGATTTTTTATAGCAGTTAAATTTTCAAGCAAGCAGGGGAGTAGACTGGAGGAGTGAGAGTTTGTTTATGCCAGGACAACGAGAAGGCATAGACCGTGGCGCGTGTATGCCCGACTCTCCTGTCTGTGTGGGTGTCCTTCTGTTGTGGCTATGGTGTAGCTTATTTTTGTGTGAGAGTAACCCCTTGAGTGCGTTGGGATATGACCGCTCGAGCACGATGGTATGACCTCTTGAGCACGACGATATATGACCCTTGAGGGCGATGGTATGACCTCTTGAACACGACGATATATATGACCCTTGAGCACGATGGTATATGACCCTTGAGCACGACGGTATATGACCCTTGAGCACGATGGTATGACCTCTTGAACACGACGATATATATGACCCTTGAGCACGATAGTATATGACCCTTGAGCACGACGGTACGACCCTTGAGCACGACTGTATGACCCTAAGGTATTATGGCCTTGCTTTTGACCCGTAACTTAGAGGGCAAGTTAAAGATAAGATCATCATACCCATAGGCTGCATAATGATCATGTATGAGGCGTGAAGTTCGTTTTTAAAAGCATTCGTATCCTGTTACCACACGACATGTTGCATACTAAATGCAATCCACAAGTTATATGCACATAATTTCGAGGGCATCAGCTTTCCATTTAGCACCTCCTTGCCTGTTGTATGGTCGCTAAACTACACTGTAACTCTCGAGTCATTTCAGAAATGTGAAATCTCTAATGTTTTTAATCTTTGGAATACATCAGATATATTGAGGCATCTTCAAGTACTGAGATATTGTGAAGATAAAGGCTTTTCTACGCTGCTGCTGATAAACCAGATTCAGGGAAGACCAAGTATAAACGTTACACCTTCATTAATGTTGATGTCATGACTAAGTAGTTAGTTAGGTCATCAATTAACTTCTTTTCTTTCCCCCCCTTATGACTTGATGAGGATTCTGAACTATAATCTTGGGATTAGCAAACGTTAATGTCGTTTAGCGATGCTGCGCCATCTGTTTGGGAGAACGGAGCTTAGCCTCGCCCAGGAGAAATAGCTCGCACCACTGACGTCAGTCATCCACTTTATTATCAACGTTTACATATTAAGTTTGGACGATGAGCCGGTCGCATCCTACAGAAGATGAATCTTGACCGTGATTCGGTTGTATCTCTCAACTCCTGATGAGTCTGCAGATCGCTGCTTCGAAACAGAATTATCAGTGTTTTGTAACCCCAACAGTACAGGATCATTCATCCCTGGTGCAGGGAACTGTCCCAGGGAATGGACGGAAAAACAGAGACAGATTAGACATCTTATCTTTGCATTGACAGCAGGCACGAGGAGGTGCGTCTTGCGTCGGCCAGTAAAAGTGAAGTCTTAAACAACACTTTTCTTTATGAGGATTTCTTGTCTTCATCATCTCTGGTGGACACCTCCGTTACAGCAGACATGGATGACTGTTTCCACGTGTTAGGCCACAAGTGAGAGCTGTACAGATTCTGGCAGATGGTAAATGCCAGACGAAGGAAATATACATCCCTCAGCGAGACATGAGAATGTGGTATCTGGCGAAGATAGTAACGAAGGAAGATTAGATACGTTATCACTATCATTCCCAAGTAACCTCTTTAGCAGGATTTTACGACCTTTTGCTAATGATAGCTTATTAGCCTTTTGACCTCCCCGTTTAGGCCCAGGTCAATATGGTCCCGCCATTGTACCCAAGGGTCGTACCACTGCCCTCAAGAGTCGTTCCGTCGTGCGACAGGTCGTACCGTTATGCTTGCAGGGTTAAACCCTAACTTCAAAAAAAAAACTGCAATTAGTATCTTTTTCTTTCTTTCAAACTATTCGCCATTTCCCGCATTAGCGAGGTAGCGTTAAGAACAGAGGACTGGGCCTTTGAGGGAATACCCTCACCTGGCCCAATTCTCTGTTCCTTCTTTTGAAAAAAAAAAAAAAAAAAAAAAAGAGAGGGGAGGATTTCCAGCCCCCCCGCTCCCTCCCCTTTTAGTCGCCTTCTACGACACGCAGGGAATACGTGGGAAGTATTCTTAATCCCCTATCCCCAGGGATAGTATCTATCTTGATATATTTCGTCCTAGATGTCTGTATCTCTGGAACCTTTCCTCTGTTATTGTTGCTGTGTGTGTGAGTGTGTGTGTGTGTGTGTGTGTGTGTGTGTGTGGACCACAACAGTGACAGTCACCTTGACTGGCACTGTGCAGTGTAACTGGTCCTTCAGTGAACCTGGCGCTTCATGATGATCAGTGACTGGCCGGGTGTGAAGTATTTTCACTGACCGAGATGATGCCAGAAGCTCAAGAACACCACAGTTAACAGATAGATTACAACACATTTGTTTTATGAGTTAGGTCTCACATACAATTAACATCCTGCAGTCTCATTTTCATTGAGTATTACAGCAAGTAGTATTTTGGTCTAGTGAAAGGTAACTACACCTGCCTTGGGGAGTCTTTCTGTGATACTTGGAGCCACCTTACACCCTCTGTGTCTGGATTGCCGATCTAACTTTCCAATCTCATGAAAATTAAACCACTAGGCTAGGCTTGAGTTCCTGTTTTTACATACACCACACCCCTGTTTTTTTTTTTCAACCCTTCTCCTCAATCTCTTTTTATCTTTTCTTTTCTTTTCTTTTTTCGAATCTGCGAAGATTTCTCTCCATAAGTGGAGCCGGTGTCATAAAAGATAATGAAAATATAGTGATCCAGTGGTTTTCAAATATTAAGTTAGATTCCGTAAAGCCAGTCAGAATTCTCGGGTTGCTTTGAGTCGATATTATTAGCTAGTTTTATTCATCATACATTGAGCTTACACGTGAGCTTTCCGTGACAGACGATGTAGTCAGTGAGAGCGTCTATCTCGCTGGTGAACTTGACTGGAATACGGGTGTAAGTGATGAGAATACATTGACATCTCGGCCTGGACTTCTTCAGCACGACAGTATGTTCCTGGAATACGACGGTAAAGGCCTGAGGTATGATCGACCTCACCCACAAGACAAAGGTCACGTTATCATACCTAAGGTACGTACCGTCGTGTTAGAGGACAGCATCGTCGTGTTCAGTGGATGAATATACTTGTGTATTTCACGGCATCGAACTGGGTTCTCAGACACAACTTCATGACAAGATCCCTTCGCCTAGATTTGAGTGGCATAATCCATCCTCAGAAGGAGGAACTTTCCGATGGAAATAAGTCCAGTTTCACATTTCCTCAACGTTGAACAAAGGATCCCTCTTCAACACACACCTAGATATGCCGTAATTCGCATTTAAGTGGGGAAAAGTTATGGTCACAATCGTTATACACCTGGGCAGTGTAGATTGGCTAGCACCACCTGTACTGGAAAACCGTACTTAAACATACCTAGTTTGGAGCTCAGTGTACATTGCGCCCTCTAGCCAGATCTGGTGAGAGGTCTCGTAATTTCTGAAGCCAAAATAACTTTTAAGGATTGGCTGAGACCATTGAGGGGGTTTTTCTTTTTCTTTTTTGTTTTTTTTTTTTCTTTTCATGATGACCTCACGAGGTTTGGTTGCCTGGCGTTCGCTAATAATCGTCCAAGGAAGTGAATGATGTGCACTTATCTCCATATACGATCGTGCCAATAATACAGGCATGAATTACGGTGCAAACGTAAATAGCGATTAAAAGATAATTGACACAGTGCAGTATCAATAAATCCCGTTTTCTTCTCTGTCTGTTTAGCTAAACTGATTAAAAGACTCGGGGCATGCGAGGTGGGCATGACACGTGAGCAGACACAATGTTTGTGAGCGTGTGTTATTAACCTATGCTTGGTCGTGGTAGCTGAGAGTAACTATTTAGAAATAGCTAGGTATCTGATGAGGTTATGGGAAGTGGAGCACAAGCCAAGGCCTAACTTTAACAAACGTACAATATTTGGCCCCCCTCTCCCGTGTGAAAGCTCATGTGGGAACATTAGTATCACCGACTAAGGAACTACCATTTCAACCTTGAGGATACGTAGTTATCTTGGGAAAAGTTGCCTTATTTCTTTCATTTTTCTTTTTGACGAATACCTTCTTGAGCGCGCGTTTGGATCCACCAACCAAGTGCAAATATCATTAATATATGTAGTTCTAAAATTGGGTATATTTTAACGACTGTCATGTTGCCTAACATTACATATGGTGTTGAAAATTACTTAAAGGATCTTATGACGATTGATTGTACCAAGTTTCCTCCACCTTCAACATGGTTGAAGTGATCCTCATGGACAGTCAGAGCAAAATCTCATTTGCTTTTACCACAAGTAGGTTTCTCAACTAAGTGGATCAGGGCACTTTCAAGCAGATTTAGATAAAGCCCACGCCCCATGCTACTGGCATGGGATTCCCCCACTTAGCTTAGAGTATGTTAGAAACCTCTTCCTATGATGACATCCTCCTCATCATAAATTTCTGTCGTCTGGTCATAGAATCTCTTGTCTACTTCTAATGTCTGTGCAGAGGGTCTGTAAACTCCTGTTATGTTTTTGCCAAGCTTAGATTTTTGATTTCCAGGAAAATGAAGTCGATCTTATCAAAGGCTGCAGCATTTTTCATCACAAGACTAAGACGAGTTTTAACAAAGAGCAAAACAATTCTGCTTTCTTTATTTCCCTCGTCGCTATCAAACAGACCGAGTCCTGGAGCTACGTATACGGCAAGGAAATTTATGCTTTTTGACATCTAACCAAAATTCAGAAATTCCTGTCATGTCATGATTTCTTTCTAATGCTTCTTTTGTCCCTCACTCAAAAGAAAATAGGTTGCGTATACTCCCAGCGTTAACATGTAACGTTTCCATACAAGAGTCTGTGACTTGTTTCCAGAGGTGCTTACGGAGAGGATGGGGCTGCTCCACATAGGCTGCATTTTCTCATTTTTTCGACCAAGACTAACGTGTCAATCTCTTATGATCCCACCAAAACGCGCTGCTCACGGTTCATTCGGGTTAAGTCCGACATTCATAAGCATATCTCAGAACTCATGCAGAAATGCTGCCGTAAGTCGACAGATGCAACTCCCTCCTGAAAACAGAGGTTCACTGATCTATGGTATTGGGCTGAACGCCGAGTCTAAGTAACCCCTGGAATAGTAATGTTATTAATTTTATTTGTAAAACTTCTTTAATAAAAGCGATCATTCTCCAGCAGCTTGTCCGATCTCCCCCTCAGTACGTGGTTACTGCCTGTATGACAGAGAACGAGCGCACTATCCATAGCACCACCACAAACCTCCTCTACATCTACTCTGGCACCTGGAAAACAAAAATGGTGTAAAGGGTTTCTTCATACACACACACACACACACATATATATATATATATATATATATATATATATACATATATTGGTTGTATGTTTTGGACAATCACATGTTTACCAAATGGCGTCCTAGCTTCGTCTCTTCGATGCATATCAACTGACTGTTATATTTCTCTCTTGTGTCTCCCCTGATGATGTGATTATTACACGAAAGTGCACTTGGGAACTTTTCGTGTTTCATTTTCCCCGTGGACTCATAGGAATATATATATATATATATATATATATATATATATATATATATATATATATATATATATATTTTTTTTTTTTTTTTTTTTTTTTTTTTTTTTTATACTTTGTCGCTGTCTCCCGCGCCTGCGAGGTAGCGCAAGGAAACAGACGAAAGAAATGGCCCAACCCCCCCCCCATACACATGTACATACACACGTCCACACACGCAAATATACATACCTACACAGCTTTCCATGGTTTACCCCAGACGCTTCACATGCCTTGATTCACTCCACTGACAGCACGTCAACCCCTGTATACCACATCGCTCCAATTCACTCTATTCCTTGCCCTCCTTTCACCCTCCTGCATGTTCAGGCCCCGATCACACAAAATCTTTTTCACTCCATCTTTCCACCTCCAATTTGGTCTCCCTCTTCTCCTCGTTCCCTCCACCTCCGACACATATATCCTCTTGGTCAATCTTTCCTCACTCATTCTCTCCATGTGCCCAAACCATTTCAAAACACCCTCTTCTGCTCTCTCAACCACGCTCTTTTTATTTCCACACATCTCTCTTACCCTTACGTTACTTACTCGATCAAACCACCTCACACCACACATTGTCCTCAAACATCTCATTTCCAGCACATCCATCCTCCTGCGCACAACTCTATCCATAGCCCACGCCTCGCAACCATACAACATTGTTGGAACCACTATTCCTTCAAACATACCCATTTTTGCTTTCCGAGATAATGTTCTCGACTTCCACACATTTTTCAAGGCTCCCAAAATTTTCGCCCCCTCCCCCACCCTATGATCCACTTCCGCTTCCATGGTTCCATCCGCTGACAGATCCACTCCCAGATATCTAAAACACTTCACTTCCTCCAGTTTTTCTCCATTCAAACTCACCTCCCAATTGACTTGACCCTCAACCCTACTGTACCTAATAACCTTGCTCTTATTCACATTTGCTCTTAACTTTCTTCTTCCACACACTTTACCAAACTCAGTCACCAGCTTCTGCAGTTTCTCACATGAATCAGCCACCAGCGCTGTATCATCAGCGAACAACAACTGACTCACTTCCCAAGCTCTCTCATCCCCAACAGACTTCATACTTGCCCCTCTTTCCAGGACTCTTGCATTTACCTCCCTAACAACCCCATCCATAAACAAATTAAACAACCATGGAGACATCACACACCCCTGCCGCAAACCTACATTCACTGAGAACCAATCACTTTCCTCTCTTCCTACACGTACACATGCCTTACATCCTCGATAAAAACTTTTCACTGCTTCTAACAACTTGCCTCCCACACCATATATTCTTAATACCTTCCACAGAGCATCTCTATCAACTCTATCATATGCCTTCTCCAGATCCATAAATGCTACATACAAATCCATTTGCTTTTCTAAGTATTTCTCACATACATTCTTCAAAGCAAACACCTGATCCACACATCCTCTACCACTTCTGAAACCGCACTGCTCTTCCCCAATCTGATGCTCTGTACATGCCTTCACCCTCTCAATCAATACCCTCCCATATAATTTACCAGGAATACTCAACAAACTTATACCTCTGTAATGTGAGCACTCACTCTTATCCCCTTTGCCTTTGTACAATGGCACTATGCACGCATTCCGCCAATCCTCAGGCACCTCACCATGAGTCATACATACATTAAATAACCTTACCAACCAGTCAACAATACAGTCACCCCCTTTTTTAATAAATTCCACTGCAATACCATCCAAACCTGCTGCCTTGCCGGCTTTCATCTTCCGCAAAGCTTTTACTACCTCTTCTCTGTTTACCAAATCATTTTCCCTAACCCTCTCACTTTGCACACCACCTCGACCAAAACACCCTATATCCGCCACTCTGTCATCAGACACATTCAACAAACCTTCAAAATACTCATTCCATCTCCTTCTCACATCACCACTACTTGTTATCACCTCCCCATTTACGCCCTTCACTGAAGTTCCCATTTGCTCCCTTGTCTTACGCACCCTATTTACCTCCTTCCAGAACATCTTTTTATTCTCCCTAAAATTTACTGATAGTCTCTCACCCCAACTCTCATTTGCCCTTTTTTTCACCTCTTGCACCTTTCTCTTGACCTCCTGTCTCTTTCTTTTATACTTCTCCCACTCAATTGCATTTTTTCCCTGCAAAAATCGTCCAAATGCCTCTCTCTTCTCTTTCACTAATACTCTTACTTCTTCATCCCACCACTCACTACCCTTTCTAAACAGCCCACCTCCCACTCTTCTCATGCCACAAGCATCTTTTGCGCAATCCATCACTGATTCCCTAAATACATCCCATTCCTCCCCCACTCCCCTTACTTCCATTGTTCTCACCTTTTTCCATTCTGTACACAGTCTCTCCTGGTACTTCCCTGGGGATAGGGGATTAAGAATACTTCCCACGTATTCCCTGCGTGTCGTAGAAGGCGACTAAAAGGGGAGGGAGCGGGGGGGGGGGGGGGGGGGGCTGGAAATCCTCCCCTCTAGTTTTTTTTAATTTTCCAAAAGAAGGAACAGAGTGGGGCCAGGTGAGGATATTCCAAAAAAGGCCCAGTCCTCTGTTCTTAACGCTACCTCGCTAACGCGGGAAATGGCGAATAGTTTAAAAAAGAAAAGAAAAAGAAATATATATATATGTATATATATATATATATATATATATATATATATATATATATATATATATATATATATATACCTGTTTGTAATGAACTAGTTATAGTGTACGGAGTAGGAGTTTTACACACGTTTGGCCCAATCTTTTGAACATTCTTTACTGCCACACACCTTCTCAATTCTATATACGTTGTCTGCATCAACCATGTCCTCAGTCGTTTTACTCCATTCATCCACTACTCTTATACCATACAAGTAATTCTTTACATCATCTGCAACAAGTGTTTTTTTGCTTAGTTTCACGTTATGTTCTCTAGCTGCTCGATCTGAACATCTTTCGAAGAGCTGTTCACTGTCCGCGTCATCGATCAGCTTTGAAAACGTTAAGGTTATGATCAAGTCACACCTCAATCTTCTTACCTGCAAGGTGGGCAAATCTAAAGTTCTCTAAGTCTTTCCCTTTAACCAGCAACCTTAATTCTACGGCCGTTTTTTTTTTTTTTATTGTCGATCCAATTGAACCTGTAAACTTGAGAACCATATTTTAGTTCTGGCCTTATGAAGGATATGAACAGTGTGCTAAATATTTTCATATCCATACACTTGAATGCTCCTCTAAAATTTGCCAGAAGACAGTTGGTCTCCATGGCTAGTCTCTTCATAGGAAACATTGGTGAAAGATTTGGGACGAAGTGGACTCCCAAGTCCTGCTCTCACATGATCCTGTAACTTATCTCCAGCGAGACAGTAATTATATTGAGGTCTTCCTTTACTTTGTCTCATTACTTTACATTTACTCGGGTTGGATTTCATCACTTAAGTGTGAGACGAACTTTGGAGTCTCTCTCTCTCGGACCCCATGTAAGCTAATGCAATTCTCCTTCCTCTCTTTTCACTTCCCTCGTGACTCCTGCATCATCTGCAAACATATTCAGTTGGGAGTCCATACCTCCAGGAAGGTTATTTACATAAGACAAGTAGAGTAAATGGTTCCGAAGTGAACCCTGTGACACTCCGCTGGTCCTCTGTGTGTGTGTGAGTGTGTAATAAAGAGATGATTAAGTCGTAGAGAGAGGTTAATTAAATCTCGATGACTTGGGTGTGTCAGCCGTTTATTGCCAAACACCCGAGTGAGCTGACCTGGCGGTGTTGGTCGGAGGAGGTGGATAGATTCTGGAAGACGAGATAGCTCCTGATAGGAGGTGTTAGATAGGCCGAGGATGATTCAGCACGCCCGTGAGTACACTCTTTCCAGCTGGTCCCCCTGTGTGGCTGTTAGTGGAGAAGTCCAGGCTTGGGAGACGGAGGTGAGCTTAGGTAGGAAGAGGATGGTATGAGCATTCCTGAGCTCAGATGGTGGGACGCCTAGCCATATTAGTCGAGGGAGAAGGTACAGGCATTACGAGGAAGATTTGATGATAGTGCTGACATGACCCTCGTAACTTAAGCATTCATCTGTAATGACAGTAAGGAATGTGAAGTCTCAGGCTACCCCGGAGGATGTCAGGGCCTAGTGTGTGTGTGTGTGTGTGTGTGTGTGTGTGTGTGTGTGTGTGTGTGTGTGGATCTGATGTCCGGATATTGAGAGTAACCTGAGTTCTTCTGATGTCTGAGATGCTTGAAAATCTCTCTCTCTCTCTCTCTCTCTCTCTCTCTCTCTCTCTCTCTCTCTCTCTCTCTCTCTCTCTCTCTCTCTCTGTTTCTCCTTTCTTTTCTCTGTGGATCCCTCTTCCTATTCCCTTCTCCTACTTCCCTTTGCTTCTTTCATTCTCCTCCCCTTTCTTCCCCTCCCACCTCCCTCCCAGATATCCACATCCCTCCCCAACAGACTTTGTATCCCCCTACCCTCCCCTCCTTTGCTTTTATATTTTTGTCTTTTCTCATTTTATCTCTCTCTTTCTCTTCCAAAGCACCTCTTCCTTACCATGCCCAGCCCAGCCCGGCCCAGCCCAGCCCTTTCCTGCTTTACCCTGTGCTTTTATATTTTTGTCTTTTCTCATTTTATCTCTCTCTTTCTCTTCCAAAGCACCTCTTCCTTACCATGCCCAGCCCAGCCCGGCCCAGCCCAGCCCTTTCCTGCTTTACCCTGTCCGGCCTAGCCCTGCCCTACCCAGCCCTGCCCAGCCCAGCCCTGCATCTCTGGCTCCTGCCCTTGGCCCTGCTGGAGTGCAGCGTTGCAGCCAGAGTAGGCCGGACAAGGTAAATGTTTAATACTCTCTATCACAACTTTCCCGTCAGGTCAATTTGTTGCAGTAATTTGCCTTCTAATTTCTTGACAAAGTGTAATGAAAGGCTTTGATGCTCCGCTGGCAGTTGTAAATATCATTATAACTTCGCCTTTGTTGGTTTAAATTAAATGTCCTAATTTTTCAACGTTACTTGATTCTGCCATTATCGAGGAGGAGGCGGGGTTCCTGTGTGCTACGTGATTTGTTTAGGATGTTAACAAAGTTTAATTATCCTTAGGGGCACAAAGTGAGGTAATTGCCTTCTAAGAAGAACCCAAAATTAATTGCCTTAGTAAAGGAGTCGACAATTTTTTTCTTCTGGTGATAATGACTTTTTTTGTATTTATTGGTTTTCCTCGTGAGGCAGAAATGGAAGAAATAAGGATACTGGGTATATATTCACAGAACTGGACGCATATTTTATATATATATATATATATATATATATATATATATATATATATATATATATATATATATATATATATATATATATTCATATTATATATATATATATATTTTTTTTTTTTTTTTTTTTTTTTTTTTTATACTTTGTCGCTGTCTCCCGCGTTTGCGAGGTAGCGCAAGGAAACAGACGAAAGAAATGGCCCCACCCCCCCCCCCCCCCATACACATGTACATACACACGTCCACACACGCAAATATACATACCTACACAGCTTTCCATGGTTTACCCCAGACGCTTCACATGCCTTGCTTCAATCCACTGACAGCACGTCAACCCCTGTATACCACATGACACCAATTCACTCTATTTCTTGCCCTCCTTTCACCCTCCTGCATGTTCAGGCCCCGATCACACAAAATCTTTTTCACTCCATCTTTCCACCTCCAATTTGGTCTCCCTCTTCTCCTCGTTCCCTCCACCTCCGACACATATATCCTCTTGGTCAATCTCTCCTCACTCATTCTCTCCATGTGCCCAAACCATTTCAAAACACCCTCTTCTGCTCTCTCAACCACGCTCTTTTTATTTCCACACATCTCTCTTACCCTTACGTTACTTACTCGATCAAACCACCTCACACCACACATTGTCCTCAAACATCTCATTTCCAGCACATCCATCCTCCTGCGCACATCTCTATCCATAGGCCACGCCTCGCAACCATACAACATTGTTGGAACCACTATTCCCTCAAACATACCCATTTTTGCTTTCCGAGATAATGTTCTCGACTTCCACACATTTTTCAAGGCTCCCAAAATTTTCGCCCCCTCCCCCACCCTATGATCCACTTCCGCTTCCATGGTTCCATCCGCTGACAGATCCACTCCCAGATATCTAAAACACTTCACTTCCTCCAGTTTTTCTCCATTCAAACTCACCTCCCAATTGACTTGACCCTCACCCCTACTGTACCTAATAACCTTGCTCTTATTCACATTTACTCTCAACTTTCTTCTTCCACACACTTTACCAAACTCAGTCACCAGCTTCTGCAGTTTCTCACATGAATCAGCCACCAGCGCTGTATCATCAGCGAACAACAACTGACTCACTTCCCAAGCTCTCTCATCCCCAACAGACTTCATACTTGCCCCTCTTTCCAGGACTCTTGCATTTACCTCCCTTACAACCCCATCCATAAACAAATTAAACAACCATGGAGACATATATATATATATATATATATATATATATATATATATATATATATATATATATATATATATATATATATATATATATATATATATATATTCATATTATATATATATATATATATATATATATATATATATATATATATATATATATATATATATTTATTATTATTCATTTATCTATTAATTAATCTATTTATTTGATTATGTGAGCACTGCTCCCCTAAGTACTTCCCCTTCTTCACCCACTCCCTTAGCTTCGTTTGCTCTCACCTTTTGCCATTCTACAGTCAGTCTTTCCAGGTGTTTCTTGTCAGTTTTTCTATTTTCCGGAAACCTTTACAAGTCTTCACTCTCGCCTCCACCAGGTAATGACAAAAAAATCCCGCCAGCTGCCCCTCTCAACACATTCACATCCAAGAGTCTCTCTTTTGCACGCCTATCAACTGGTGCATAACCCAATAATGCCTACTTCTCATCTTTCACCCCCACCCGCTCATGTGTGTCCTTCTTCTAGAACCTAATATTCCTAATCACCAGTCCTTTTTCAACACACAGTTGATCGTCATCTATATTTTATTGAATAGCCCCTGTCCCCTATTATGCCCTCAACTGCCACATCACCCAATTTTACGTTCAAGTTATCCATAACTAATACCCGATCTATCGCATCAGAACTGCTGACACACTAGCTCAACTGCTCTCAAAACACTCTCCTGTCTTCGTCATTCTTCTCACAGCCAAGGGCATAAGCACTAATAACCAGTCACTCACCTGTCATAATCCACCTTCATTTTTACCCTCATCCTTACACTCTTTCACTCACATTCCCACATCTCCTCCTCCATTATAAGTGCTGAAATTATACTCGTTCTTTAGCTCCTGCCCTCAGAGTGACCCCTGACTTTACCCCTAAGACATTCCCAAACAAATCTTCGTCTTACTCACAGCCAGAACATCCAGGTTTCTGTCCTCGAACTCACTACCTATCTTTCCTTTCTTCTCGTCTTGGTTACATGCACCATCCACACACATCCTAACACGTCAGCTTGAGCTTTCGAGGAGGATGAGCACTCCTTGCTTGACTCCTTCCTCCGTTTCAACTTTTAGGAATTGAAATTGACAAGAAAGGGAGGGTTTCTAGCCCCCGCTCACGTCCCTCTTAGTCCCACCCTGAATTACGCAGGGAATTCGTAGGAAGTATTCTTTTTCTCTTATCTGAAATATATATATATATATATATATATATATATATATATATATATATATATATATATATATATATATGTGTGTGTTATATTGGAAAGGATCACAATTTTGCGTGTGATCAAGTATATTCCTCTTAGTTCACGGGGAAAATGAAACCCGATAAATTCCCAAGTGCATTTTCGTGTAATAATCACATCATCAAAGGAGATACAAGAAAGAAATATAACAGTCAGTGATATACAACGAAGATACGTAGCTAGACGCCATTTAGTAAACAAGTGATTGTCCAAGACAGACAACGAGCGTATCATAAACTTATTATGCGGACAAGAAGGTGAATTATTTACAAATTTTATCAACAATAAAGTTATCCAATTTGTATAGACCTTCACTAATATTAAGGTTATAATTCTTTGTGTATTTGATAATAGAAGATTCAATGATATTTCTCGTGGTACTGGAGTTATAGTTGATAACTGAGATGGCATTACTCCAGTCAATACAATGATCATAGTTTTTAACGTGATTAAACAAGGCATTTGATTCTTGTCCTGTTCTTATACTATATTCAAGTTGCTTAAGTCTAATGGAAAGATCTTTACCAGTCTACCAAACATAAAACTTATCACAATTTCTACATGGCATTTTATAGATGCATCCAGGAGAATTTTCTGGTGAGTTCCTAATTTAAGATATTCTTTATATCATTATTGTTGCTGAAGGTAGCATTTACATTAAAGGACTTAACATGGGAAGTAAAGTGAAATCTTTTAGTTCTCCCTTTTAGTAATTATTTTACTTCCCAAGTAAATGCAAGGTAATGAGGATAGGACACAGTATAAGAATGTTTCGATGAGAATATTTTCTATCAAGATGTAAACTGCAGGAACCTTTCTGTGATAGGGAGGCTGTAAGAGACATCGTCCTCAGCACCTCGCCAGAGTCCCACTTCAGGAGAATAGATGAGGTGACTCAGTGTTTGCTAGCTAATGTTAGAACAGCATTCAGGAAATATTCAGTGGGCTGTATACTTCTTACATTAGGCCAGATCTAGATCATACTTCTTAGTTTGTTCACTGCACTTGTCTTTTTTTTCTATGCTCGCTAAGAGAGCATGGGCACCTGAATGCCTTAGTCGAACCCGGGACATTTTGCTTGGTAATAGGGAACACAAACCCCTCGGCTATGATCGCCCCTGTGTGTTCTTTGAAAGTGCGCGTTCTTATGCACCATATTCGTGTGTGTGTGTGTGTGTGTATGTATACAGTGCAGTAGGTCACGATGATTAGCGTGATCTAGTATTTAAGATAATCACGTTGAAATATGAAGCACAGTATATCCCATGTGCACTTTCATGTGATTAATACATCGTCAGGGGATATACAAGAATAAGATAGAAGACTTAGAAATCAGTATACATATATATATATATATATATATATATATATATATATATATATATATATATATATATGGAAAGACTTTTGGGGTTTGATTGTGGATAGGGCGCTGTGGTTTCGGTGCATTCAACATGAGAACTAAAGAACGGATGTTAGCCAATGCGATCTTTCTTCGTCTGTTCTTGGCGCTACCTTGCAAACGCGTAAAACTACATACAAATAGGATATATATATATATATATATATATATATATATATATATATATATATATATATATATATATATATATATATATATATATCGTAGAATAAGCCTGGTACCCAGTTTATCGACCAGCTCTTGGGTAGGATGAACGACTGGGTTAACTGCTGACCGGCTACAGCTACCAGGATTTGAACGTATGCTGATTCGACCCCGGATGGCCCGTGAATGCGTCACAGTCACCAATGATAAGAACTTCATCACACAGGTCCATGAAGAAGCACAAAGAAATATAAGAGAGGGTCTAGAGGAGAGCAACAAAGATGGCACCAGATTACAGAGACCTGAATCATAGGAAAAAAATCTAGGGGCCTTATATTTGCCCACTGTGGAAGACAGAAGAGTAAAGGGCAACCTAATCACAACCCTTAAGGTGGTTTTTTTTCAACTAAGTTGATGAAGTCAACGATGATCAGACCTTCGAAGGATGCAAGGATGGAGCACAAACATTAAACATAAATTCAAGGAAGAAAAATTGTTAGAAAATATTGAAAGAAGTACTTGTACTGTATATATATGTAGTGGATGAATGAAATGAACTGATCGATGAAACTGTGAATGCAGACAGTACATAGAAGTTTAAAATGTTGTATGAATGTTGTATGAATGTTGTATGAATGTATGGATGTATGAATGTTGGGTGAATGCAGACAGTACATAGAAGTTTAAAATGTTGTATGAATGTTGTATGAATGTATGGATGTATGAATGTTGTGTGAATGCAGACAGTACATGGAAGTTTAAAATGTTGTATGAATGTTGTATGAATGTATGGATGTATGAATGTTGTGTGAATGCAGACAGTACATAGAAGTTTAAAATGTTGTATGAGAGTACAAACCCTTCCAAGAGATGGGTGCCCGCCCTCCACGAGTGAAGAACTGCCCTCACTCCCCCTTACAGCACAAACAGGTAATTACACACGTACACATATTCTCCTGCTTTCTACGGAACTCATGCATTCCCTTGTCCTCTATGACCAGGTTGAAACCAATTACCAGACCTCAGTCCACACACCACACACACACACACACACACACACACACACACACACACACACACACACACACACACACACACGATAAAAAAAAAAAAAGTTTTCATGGTCTTGCGTTTAAACCTCATATATTACGGATTAGGGAAAAATCACCACAGTTTCATACGATCCATACATAGTGGTAAATAAAGCTCCGGGATATAAATGCCGATAAATCGCTCGATTGGGAAAGGGGGGCCTGATGTTGGGGGGGGGGGGGTAGTGGTGGTAGGGATAACTGGAAAATATTATGCCATGTCCAACAGGTGTTACAGACAGCTGTTGCGCAGACGAGTGCCACAGGCAGCTGTTGCACAGACGAGTGCCACAGGCAGCTGTTGCACAGACTGGTGTCACAAGCAGCTGTTGCACAGACTGCTATCACAGACAACTGTTCCACAAGCTGGCTGTTAAACTGCTATGTCGCCTGATTGTCCATAATACCATACCCTCTCTGGACTGTTTCGAATGATAGATTGGAACTAATACTGAAGCCAACCTTCGGGAACTTAAACATAGACTTGTGTACTCCAAACCTGAACCAGTTTGTTCTAAACCAGTTTGACTCGTCAGATCTCTTTTATCACTGCTTTACCCAGAGCCTACAAACGTTCGTGGGAAATTAGAGATTCCTCATCCATCGAGACGCAAAGGAACTCTTCCTCACAAGTAAAGTAGCAGAACACAAACACAAGTGACACACACACACACCACACACACACAACACACACACAGTCACCCTCCGACGGCTACTGTAATGTGGCTTTGACTGAAACACTTTTAACATTTGGTGTCAAGTTATAGCCTGTTCGCCTCGTTAGATCGGGTTTTTCCGATGTTACTAATACCAAAATACTTTGAAGGTATCCTGAAAAAAAAATGGTGTTTGTTGATTAGTAGATGAATTGGATAACCTTACCTAACCAGCTGTGACATGACAGTTCTTAAGCCCCACACCTTAATTAACCGTACTTTTATATCTGTTAATTTTATACGTATTCATAGACTTTCTTCCCTCTTCTTGGCTTCAAAGTGGATATCCTGAATTACCATTAAACCTTCCAACAGAAATAATTTCCTTAGATATTTACGTGATTATTTAAAAAGAAAATCATGTTCTCTTCGTAGTAAAAAGGATTTCCTTAACCAATTCGTCACAGGATCTGAGGATGAGTGATGAAAATGTCTGATGTTTCGCTGTACACTGAAGCTTGTCAAGCTTCCCATGTAGGTACACTGAACTGCTATTCTTCCCATGTAGGTAACACTGAAGCTTGCTAGGTGCACTTGATCTTGCCATTCTTCCCATGTAGGTACACTGAACTGCTATTCTTCCCATGTAGGTACACTGAACTGCTATTCTTCCCATGTAGGTACACTGAAGCTTGCTGGTTGCACTATAGCTTGCCACTCACCCCATGTAGATACACTGAACAGCTGTTCTTCCCATGTAGGTACACTGAACTGCTATTCTTCCCATGTAGGTACACTGAACTGCTATTCTTCCCATGTAGGTACACTGAACTGCTATTCTTCCCATGTAGGTACACTGAACTGCTATTCTTCCCATGTAGGTACACTGAAGCTTGCTATGTGCACTTGAGCTTGCCACTCACCCCATGTACACACGTGTTTATCCTTGTCTCATTTTTGTCACTCGCACGCGGAACTTTGTCCTGTTTCCCTTTATGTGTCAAATATTATCGTTATTTCATTTCATATCGCCACAGGACCCGTTTCCCAGAATAGCCCAGGTCTATAATCAGGGCTACTATACTCCAGTCGCGAGCTCATCAGGTCCACCACGTGCCAGGTCTTATGTGGTCTATCATGCCTCAGGTCACTACCCCATCAGGTCTCCAACATTCCAGGTTTACCACCTCATCATGGTCACCACACCCCAGGTCACTAAGATATCTGGTCCACCACGCCCCCTAGGTTACTGAAGTATCAGGTCCACCATATCCCAGGTCACTATCTTATCAAGTCCACCACACCAGTGATCACCACCTTATTAGGTCCAACACGCCCTACGCAGCTACGTTATCAGGTCCATCTTGCCCCAGGTCAATACATCATCAAGTCTGACACGCCCCAGGTAACTACCTGATTAGATCTACCACACCCCAGGTCACTACTTCATCGGGTCCACCACATCCATGTCACTCCTTCATCAGGTCAGCAACACCGAAGGCTCTTATCACTTCATTAGCTTCACTAAAGCCTATGTCCACTACATCCTACGTCTACATCCTAGGCCCACTACGCCCCAGGTCCACTCCACTCCATGCCTACCACACACAAGGTCCAATATGTTCCAGGTCCATTGCACCCCAGGTCCAATGCACTTCATGTTACTACCTGATCTGGTTCACCACATCTTGGACCCCTCATTCCCCAGGGGCCTCACAGCCTCACACCTTCCAATCTTCGGTCCATCAACCTATCCCTGTCCCCTTCCTTCCTCCCTTCCTCCCCTCGTACTTTCTCTACTTCTCTTCTGTGGTCTACTAATGCTGCGCCATTTCCACTTTCCTCCCATCCCTTCTCCTTTCTATCCCTCCCTCACTCTCTGTCTTCTTATCCCTTTCTCCCTTCCACTTATACCTAGAATTTTCAGGAGGCGATACACGAATAACTTAACATAAACTTGGGCATCCCAATAAAAGAATATTGAACGAACTTAATGGACTTGTTTAGTCAAAGAATCTTTTGTAGTCATATACCCACACTGACACAAAAAATATTCGGTAAAGTTCCAGACGAAGAAATGTTTAGCAGAACTCAAAGTGCCCCACGGAACAATGTTAGGCAGAACTGGGAAACACTGTTGTGAAGCCTAAATCGCAGGTTGGTTCAACGATAGATGAAAACGAGTGTTGTTAAACGGGAAAGCATGCGAATGGCTCAGCGTGACGAGTGGGGTACCACAAGGCTGATCTCTGTGACCCATTTTCTTTATTATAGAATACATCCGGAGGCAAAACTCGACTGTAAAATCTAAGATACAAGAGAACAGACGAAGGAAGAGTGTTTAGTGCGCTGAAAGACAGTAAGACACACTAATGCTTTAGTCAGAGGCATGACAGATGGACTTCGGAGCAAACAAATGCTGAGAAATGATGCATACTGTTGCTTGAAAATATTGAACGAAAACGTAAAATGCTTTGGTAAGCCGTTAGAAGTACAGTAAGAGAAAGGACATGACCTAAGGTACACAGTGCAATGTTTACTGCATATGGACCTTCGTAGTGTAGCGGTTAGCGTTGCCGACCCTGATGCATTCACTGATCATCCAGGGTCGAGCGTATAGGTTCGAATCCTAGTTATGGCAGTTGGGCCACTGTCAACTCAGCTGTTCATCCGCCTTTAGGGGTTGGTCGATAAATTTGGCATGTTCAGGCAAGAGTTGATAGAGATGCTCTGTGGAAGGTATTAAGAATATATGGTGTGGGAGGCAAGTTGTTAGAAGCAGTGAAAGGTTTTTATCGAGGATGTAAGGCATGTGTACGTGTAGGAAGAGAGGAAAGTGATTGGTTCTCAGTGAATGTAGGTTTGCGGCAGGGGTGTGTGATGTCTCCATGGTTGTTTAATTTGTTTATGGATGGGGTTGTTAGGGAGGTAAATGCAAGAGTCTTGGAAAGAGGGGCAAGTATGAAGTCTGTTGGGGATGAGAGAGCTTGGGAAGTGAGTCAGTTGTTGTTCGCTGATGATACAGCGCTGGTGGCGGATTCATGTGAGTAACTGCAGAAGCTGGTGACGGAGTTTGGTAAAGTGTGTGGAAGAAGAAAGTTAAGAGTAAATGTGAATAAGAGCAAGGTTATTAGGTACAGTAGGGTTGAGGGTCAAGTCAATTGGGAGGTGAGTTTGAATGGAGAAAAACTGGAGGAAGTGAAGTGTTTTAGATATCTGGGAGTGGATCTGTCAGCGGATGGAACCATGGAAGCGGAAGTGGATCATAGGGTGGGGGAGGGGGCGAAAATTTTGGGAGCCTTGAAAAATGTGTGGAAGTCGAGAACATTATCCCGGAAAGCAAAAATGGGTATGTTTGAAGGAATAGTGGTTCCAACAATGTTGTATGGTTGCGAGGCGTGGGCTATGGATAGAGTTGTTCGCAGGAGGATGGATGTGCTGGAAATGAGATGTTTGAGGACAATGTGTGGTGTGAGGTGGTTTGATCGAGTAAGTAACGTAAGGGTAAGAGAGATGTGTGGAAATAAAAAGAGCGTGGTTGAGAGAGCAGAAGAGGGTGTTTTGAAATGGTTTGGGCACATGGAGAGAATGAGTGAGGAAAGATTGACCAAGAGGATATATGTGTCGGAGGTGGAGGGAACGAGGAGAAGAGGGAGACCAAATTGGAGGTGGAAAGATGGAGTGAAAAGGATTTTGTGTGATCGGGGCCTGAACATGCAGGAGGGTGAAAGGAGGGCAAGGAATAGAGTGAATTGGAGCGATGTGGTATACAGGGGTTGACGTGCTGTCAGTGGATTGAATCAAGGCATGTGAAGCGTCCGGGGTAAACCATGGAAAGCTGTGTAGGTATGTATATTTGCGTGTGTGGACGTGTGTATGTACATGTGTATGGGGGGGGTTGGGCCATTTCTTTCGTCTGTTTCCTTGCGCTACCTCGCAAACGCGGGAGACAGCGACGAGGTATAAAAAAAAAAAAAAAAAATGAGCAAGCAATGCTAGGGTTCATAAATAAATAAATACCGTACATAAACTACGCAGCCAAAGACACGCTAATTAGATATGTCAGAACATATTCAGAATTTACTCATTTCAGTCCTGGCCATAGACGAAAGAAAAACTAAAACGATTACAAAAATGAGCAACAAAATTAATTCCATTAATTCAAAATAAACTTTATGAAGAAAAACTGAGAGTTGGAATTATTTTCTTTTCAAAAGAAAACGGCGGATTCCGAGGAGATCTTAACAGAGGTTTTCAAAATGGTAGATACTTTTGGTACTGCAACTCACGATAACTTTCTCACGTCAGATGAAGACGTAATTCCTAGAAACAACGGGTAGGAAGTTAAAGGGAAGATGTCATAAAAACGTTGGCAAAATTCGCCTTAGCAATAGTTCTAAAACACTGCGATATCATACCACCAGATATAGTTACAACGAGTCCTGGTAATACGTTCAAAGCAAGGCAAAAAAATAAACATATTTCAATGGTATTCATTACACAGAGAAGAGGCATGTGCAACAATGACTTTATAATGTACAAGTACTTCACTTAATCCTTACAGAGGAATGGCCATAGTCATTTTTCTTCAGAGAATTCAATGGCTATACTGAGAACGCAAGTCTTTCACACATCTTTTTATATGGTGTTTTCGTCAGTGTATTCTCGCCATACTGTATGGTGTTTCTTCATGGTTATTTTCATGATGGCTGGGTAGCTGCAAGGGGTGGTTGTTAAGGTGGTGCTTCCTGCTTTACCGTCCTGTCTCCATCTATAGTAGTGGGTGGGGGAGGAGCCCTCAGGTTTACTGGCCTGTTTCCATCTATATCAGTAGGGTGGGAGGAGCATTTTGTTTAATCGTCCTGTCTCCATCCATAATAATGAATGGGTAGAGCCTTCTGTTTTAGTGTTCCT
>NC_092238.1:13336308-13358808 GCF_036320965.1 Panulirus ornatus | reverse complement strand
CTCGCATGACTTGTTGCTTATAATGACCGCTCTGTTCTGTGGGTGATTTTGCCATACTGTTTTGGACGACTGCCATTTTGTGATATTCTGTTTTGATGAACAGATCTGTTGTGTGGACGGTTTTCATCTGTTGGTTTACGGTATATGTAATTGATCTCGTCGTCTTTTATCTTGTTGTTTAAGCTTCATAGAATGAGTCTCTTTTTCTTTAAGTGATTCTATATTTCAAGAAGGGAATTCTCGTGCTATTGTTTGCGTGTAAGACGTTGTTAGAAAGGTGTCTTTTTCAATAAGGATCCCTAAGCACTTTTGTTTTCTTTCACACAGATATTAGAGTTATTGTTTTATTTTAGGTAGTTTTAGAGTTAAGAGGTTACCGTCGGTACCTCTTCAGCTTTTTTTATTTTCTTGAATAAGGACTTCGACAGCTAATGGGCCATTATTTTACTTTAGGCCAATTGCTGGAGTATTGTTTTATTTATGGCCAGATACCGTACCATTGTTTTATTTATGGCCAGACACCGTACCATTGTTTTATTTATGGCTAGATACCGTACCATTGTTTTATTTATGGCCAAATACCGTACCATTGTTTTATTTATGGCCAGTTACCGTACCATTGTTTTATTTATGGCCAGATACCGTACCATTGTTTTATTTATGGCCAGATACCGTACCATTGTTTTATTTATGGACAGGCACTGTACCAAGGTTTCATTTATAAAGAGGCACTGTACCCAGGTTTTCTTCGTGGGTATGTATTGTACCACTTCGTATTTTTCACCAGGTGCCTTGACACTGTTTCATGTCTAACACTGCGTTGTACCGGTGCTTCATATCCGACCAGGTATTGTACCATTGTCTGATCATTGGCTGGGTACAGCACCATCGTTCTCTGTATAGTTAGGTACAGCACCATGATTACCAGTGTTCTCTTTTTGTACAGACGCTGTACCATGGTTTTATACTTGGCCGGATATTGTACCATTTGGATGTCCCTCACCACAGAGTGTACCACTGTTGTATTTCTTACTGAGCGTTGTACCAGTGTTTTATTTCTGACTAGATGATTTTGGCCGACTGTTTTTTACCAGACGCTGTACCGCTGTTGTACATCTTCATACTCAAACACTGTCTTATTTCGTTCCACACTGTACCAGTGGCAGCTCAGATACGAAACAATTGTATTATTTATAACCAAATAATGTACCAGTGTTTCATTTTTTTTCTTTTTTGGCTAGGTACTGTACCAATGCTCTAATTTTAGCTACGCACTCCACCATTATTCAATTTTTGGTCAGAGACTGTAAGATTGTTTTCTTTTTGGTCTGGCACAATATTTTTATTTCATTTTTTTTTTTTTAGGGTCATTACACTGTGCTTTCATTCTCTTTTATGTCAGGTAGTGTCTCGTTCATTTACCTTTGTATATATATATATATATATATATATATATATATATATATATATATATATATATATATATACATTCCTTCCTAGTGTTATATCCTTAACCATACACTGTGTCTTTGTCTTGTTTTAGGTCACTTGATGTAACATTGTTTAACTTAATCATCAGTATGTGGTTTACTTTAACCTTTATCTGGTATACCTCAAGAACTCCCTTCTTTCCCTCTACCATTTACACAGTGGTTCAGCTTAACTGTAATTTGGTGGTTTACCTCATCCACTATGTGATGGTTCCCCCCCCCTCTCAAGTATTATTTGGTGGTTTACCTCAACCATTATCTCATGGTTTACCTCAGGCATCCTAGGATAGTTTACCTTCAGTGCTGATGACAGGGGCACACCGCACACGTCCTGACGGTGGCGGTGTATTTACTCGCCTCGATAACACGATAATCTGGGGTAAATACTTGGTATGTATGTATGTAGGCGGGCGGGTTGCACGAGCAGAATCTGAATTGCTGTATCAGTCAGGGGGAGAGATTTTATGCCTAGGATACTTATCGAAATTCAGAGAATATCCTTCAGGCACGGGCAGAAACACGGCCGGAAGGATTCATGCCTTCGTGGACTGTATCCTTGATATATATATATATATATATATATATATATATATATATATATATATATATATATGTCAGTTGATGTCAGTTGAGACGGTATGGGTAGCTGAGGCCCTAATCAAGGCCATCCCATTAACGATATATATATATATATATATATATTAGGTACAGTAGGGTTGAGGGTCAAGTCAATTGGGAGGTGAGTTTGAATGGAGAAAAACTGGAGGAAGTGAAGTGTTTTAGATATCTGGGAGTGGATCTGTCAGCGGATGGAACCATGGAAGCGGAAGTGGATCATAGGGTGGGGGAGGGGGCGAAAATTTTGGGAGCCTTGAAAAATGTGTGGAAGTCGAGAACATTATCTCGGAAAGCAAAAATGGGTATGTTTGAAGGAATAGTGGTTCCAACAATGTTGTATGGTTGCGAGGCGTGGGCTATGGATAGAGTTGTGCGCAGGAGGATGGATGTGCTGGAAATGAGATGTTTGAGGACAATGTGTGGTGTGAGGTGGTTTGATCGAGTAAGTAACGTAAGGGTAAGAGAGATGTGTGGAAATAAAAAGAGCGTGGTTGAGAGAGCAGAAGAGGGTGTTTTGAAATGGTTTGGGCACATGGAGAGAATGAGTGAGGAAAGATTGACCAAGAGGATATATGTGTCGGAGGTGGAGGGAACGAGGAGAAGAGGGAGACCAAATTGGAGGTGGAAAGATGGAGTGAAAAAGATTTTGTGTGATCGGGGCCTGAACATGCAGGAGGGTGAAAGGAGGGCAAGGAATAGAGTAAATTGGAGCGATGTGGTATACAGGGGTTGACGTGCTGTCAGTGGATTGAATCAAGGCATGTGAAGCGTCTGGGGTAAACCATGGAAAGCTGTGTAGGTATGTATATTTGCGTGTGTGGACGTGTGTATGTACGTGTGTATGGGGGTTGGGCCATTTCTTTCGTCTGTTTCCTCGCGCTACCTCGCAAACGCGGGAGACAGCGACAAAGCATAAAAAAAAAAAAAAAAAAAAAAAATATATATGTATGTATGTATGTATGTATATGTTCCCTGCGTGCCTTGGAAGGCGACTAAATAGATGGATTAGAAGAAGACCAGGGTCGAGCGCATAGGTTCGAATCCTGGTTACGGCAGTCAGTCCACAGTCAGTCAACGCAGCTGTTCATCCACTTCTAGGGGTTGGTCGATAAAATTAGTACCTAGTTCAGGCTATGGTATGTATATATATATATATATATATATATATATATATATATATATATATATATATATATATATATATATATATCGTTAATGGGATGGCCTTGATTAGGGCCTCAGCTACCCATACCGTCTCAACTGACATCAAAAAAGGAGCATTCATCCTCCTCGAAGGCTCAAGCTAGGGGTGTCTAAATGTGTGCAGACGAAACCAAGATGGAGAAAAGAGGAGAGATAGTTAGTATGTGTGTGGAAAGATACCTGGAGGTTCTGGCTCTGAGTCAAATAAAGCTCAAGGATAGTTCGGAATTGTCTTAGGAGTAAAGCCAGGGGTTGATGAGAGGACAAGAGCTAAGGAAGGAGTAGCACTATTCCTGAGGCAGAAGTAGTGGGAGTATGTGAAAGAGCGTAAGGAAGTTATGTTTAGACCGATGTAGTTAAAAATGAAAGTGGGTGGCGAGAGATGGGTGATTATTGGTGCTTATGCACCTGGCCATGAGAAGATATATCATGAGCGGCAAGTGTTTGGGAGGTGTTGAATGTGTCAGTCAGTAGTTTTAATGAAAGAGACCCGGTATTAGTGATGGGTGATTCAAATGCGAGAGTAAGTAATATGACAGTTTACTATGTGATCACGGGACATTGGGTATTCAGTGTTATGAATGGAATTGGTGAATAGTTTGTGAAGATGTGTGCTGAAAAAGTGCTGGTAATTGGAAATACCTGGCTTGAAATGAGGGACATACACAAGCGTACGTATGTGAATAGGAGAGATAGTCAGCGGGGATTTATTGGATTACAAATTGATTGATAGGTGTGTAAAAGAGAGACTTCTGGATGTAAACGTGATGAGAGGGGCAGCTGGTGGGATGTTTGATCACAGTCTTGTGGAGTCGGAGGTGAGGATTTGTAGAGGTTTTCGGGAAAGAGAATGCGGTACCAATGAGAGAAGAATAGTGAGAGTAAGTAAGCCTGGAAAAGAAACTTGTGTGAAGAAATGTGCGGAGATATTTAGGGCAAAATGGCTCAAAGATGAGATTGAATGATGCAGGGGGAGTGGGTAAGGAATTGAAGACATTAAGGAGGCAGTGGTGGCATGTGTAAGAGATTCATGTGGCGTGTGAAAGGTGGGAGGTGGAAGATTTGAAAGAGTAGTGAGTGGTGGGATAAAGAAGTAAAGTTGCAAATGAAGGAGTGCAAGTGATTGGGAAATGCATAAGAGAAAGAGGCAGGAAGTCAAGGGAAGGTGCAAATTTTGAAAAAGGTCGGCAAATGAGAATTAGTATGAGCGAGTATCAGTAAACTTTAGGGAGAATATGAAGATGTATTCAAAGGAGGTAAAGATTGTACGGAAAACAAGAAAACAAATAGGAACATAGTTGAAGGGGCCAAAAGGGGAAGTGGAAACATGTAGTGATGAAGTAGGGAGGAGATGGAGCATTCTTAAGGACTGTTGAATGTGTATAATGATCGGGTGGTAGGTGCAGAGTGTTTGGATCGGAGTGGTATAACAAGTGGGAGAGTCATGATAAGTGGTTCGGTGAAGAGAGAAGAGGTGGTGAAAAAAATGTGGTACCTTTATTCTAAACTTTTTTATGTGGGGATTTTAATGTGACAGGTACTAACAACCACCTGGAACAATTACCTCTGTCTCCGATTGTTCACTTTCCAACGGATGGTCAAAACACTCTTGACCTGATTCTTACTGACAAGGCTGACCACTACTTTTGCAGCAGGGAAATCGTGCGTTCGACGGTCGCAACAACGACCTGAACAAGCAACTTCGCAGCAAAGTGGAACGCGAAGTACGAGCCGGAAAGAAGGCCTATTACGCTAACAAGGTGCAGCATTTAAAGCAGGACACCATTGGTCAGTGGTATGATAGAATAAAAGATCTAACTGGCTGTGACAAGCGAAGACCCTCCCCTTCTGCAAGTGTAATAATCAACTTAGCAATGAGGAGAAGCCGCACACCGAATGAACGACCACTTTGCCCATGTTGGCCAACGATTGCCACATCTCGACATCAGCTCCCTCCCAGCATACCTACCAACCCCATCTTCCTCAAGCACAGTAGAGGAATATCAAGTAGCGAAGCACCCTCAGTGCCTTAAAACCAAACGCTCCACTGCAACCGAAGATCCGCCGGTGAAATGAACATCGATAATTTACGTTTCAATCAAACAATCGAAATGCTTCACAGTTTCAAAGACAGTTTATGTCATTTCACTACACAAATCCACCAATCCAGAGTCTCTTAATGGCTTGCTCCCTGTTGCCATCACTCCGATCCCTAATATATTTGTGGTAGTTTTGTGTATGACTGGGACTATGGTGACACTGCTAATTCAGTAGACTCTCAGCAATTTAGGAACATGGAATTTTCCTCCCCCACTCACTTCCTTGTAGAAGCCTCGCACACTTCATTAACCACAACTTGGGAAACCACAACATCGTCATAAAGAAAGCCGTCGACCTAAGACTACGGGCGGTGTCTCGTCTCGTGGATGCAACCTTTCTACCTGGGCGATACTTATCCGTCTGCTTTAGGGGAGCTACATCGGCCTCACTACCCACCACAAGTGGTGTACCACAGGGTACTAAGATGGGGCTGCTCTGCTTCCTCGTCCTTATCAGTGTCGCCCTGAGGGAGAGAAAGCACTGCGGGAAGTACGTAGACTGATCTACCTTTGACATCATCGCGATCAACACTGAATCTCCTGACTTCAGTAGCCTTCAGCACATCATCACCAACCTTCAGGAGTGGACTACGGTCATCGGTGTCACCATGAACCACACCAAGACGATGATCATGCCCATCATCCTGTGTGCAGACCGCATCCTGCTCCAGAAATTACACTTAGGCCCAGACATCCTCCGGGTAGCCAGAGACTTCAAACTTTTTTTTTGGTATGACAATGGGCGACGGCTTAAACCTGAGGAGTCATGTGAGCAGCCCCATCAAATCTCCCTCATACCGTCTGTACCTTCTCCGCCGACTGATCACAGGAATGTCTAGACCATCTTCATTCTTACCTAAGGTCACCTATGCCTCCCCCAATGGCTGGGCTTCCTCACTAACAGCAGCTACACTGACGAACCAGCTGGAAAAAGAATGCAGAGAGGGGCATGCAGAATCATCCTGAGCCCGTCTTATACCACTTACCAAGATGTCTGTCCTCTTCTTGATGAACCTGACCAACTTCTCCGACCAACACCGGCAGCTCATACAGCAGTTTTGGTAATATACTGCTGACACGCACCCCTGTCATAGAGGACCTCTTCCCCCCAAGACGCCCCTCCACCACGGACCGCCTTTCGTCACCACAGTCGGAGCTCGTACAGATAGATGTAAGAACAGTTCCAACACTTACCATTGTAAACGTCATAGACAATCCATGAACAAGTGTATAGCTTAGCCAGTAAACACCTCACTTTTCTTTTAGGTGATGTCGTATGTCATCTACTGCATTACTGTAACTATTCATCTCTAAATGTTCACCTAAATGCATAATGTATAAACCATGGCATTTACTCCGTGCACATTCCTGCATATCTGCCATCCTGACTATGTACATGTAATTCTCTGGACGTGCTTATTCAAAACGTGGAAATATCCAGCCCCCACCTTGATCTTAAGCTCTTTTATGATTAGTTAACTAGTTCTTATCATGACTTCCAAGTTCTGTAATACGTCAACCGTGTATTTTCAGTCGAATGGCTGTTAGAATCCAGTACACCACTAGTTCTGTATCAATTTATTTATTTATGAATTCATTTATTTATCTGTCTATCTACCTAAACACACACAAAGATGTGGCAGAGGATCAAGAGAAGTGCAGCCAAGATGGCATCTAGATTGAGAGAGATAATCTGCAAGTAACTGGCTGTGCTGTCTACCTCAGGGGAAGAGAGAAGAGAGAGGGATGATCCGATCATTGTTTCTTACTTCCTAAATCAACTGAATGATGATGACAGTAAACGGTTCTTGACGAGGTGCGGGGCCACAGTTACCAGAGGCCAGGATCAGAAGCTGAGGAGGAGGAGGCTGGTCGAGAAGATTGTAAAAGGAAGAAACGGTTTAGTGTAAGGTTGGTGGATGGGTGTAATGGCGTGAGCAAGGAGACTGTGACTTATCAGTAGCTACAAAGATTTTTAGAGTTTTCCTGATGGTATAGATAGAAAGTACAGGAGACGGGACCCCACGAGTGTATAACTCTCTCCCAGCAATGTACAAATTGGTTAAGGACACACAAATTAAGGATGATAATACTTAATTTTCTGTGTCATCTTGTCATTATTCTCATATTTCTATGTCCCTATCAAGAGGTCATCATGCAGCAAAAATAGCAGCAACTTGATGAACGGATATGAGACATAATGAAGGTATTCATGGCATGATGTCATCTTTCATTTCAATTTTTAAAAGGTTATTTTCCTCTTGGCCAGCAGCGATGTTACTTTCGCGTAGATTGGATGAAATTTTGCATAACAATTGAAGAACTTATATACATCTGAAAATATCTACTTTTAATCAAATTTTGTTATGAATCACTATACAGTGGGCCGCATGTTCATTCACCAGTGGTGGAGGCTTGTGAAACAGCAATCTCTCCTCCACTGCTGATACCTCATAACACAGTGAACACATCCAGTGCTGTGAGTTCTTGACACTGCAAACTTCTCCAGTGGTGTGTGGGAGTACAACATAGCAAAGACATCCAGTGTTGTGAGCCTGTGACCAGCCCCCAGAGGATGATGAACAACTGGGTGAACTTTGGACCGGCAGCCGCGACCAAGATTCGAGCCCGAGCGGACTTGACCCTGGCCGGCCAGTGAATGCGTCACGAGCAGCAACGCCAACTGCTACAAGGTTGTTAGCAACTCATTTCTTCTCGTACGTTTCGAAAGCGACTCGAGTGTCAAATGCTGTCACACCGAACCCCCGACAGAGTTCATTTGCAATGAACCTTGACCGAGTGAGCTCAGTCCAATAATAGGTCGAATAGGTTGTGACTGAATTTTATACGAGTAACCTCAGACTTAATCATGGCCGACTGTCTTCCACCTGAATCTTTATCTATAAAGATATTCCGACCGAAGCATTACCGAATGGGGTTTGAACGAATCCTGGTTGAATAAGTTCAGACTGAAGCTTTGTCAAATGCTTTTCGCTCCAGTACCTAACCCACCGCTGGCAGATGGAGCTTACCTATGCAAAATCCGCTTCAAACACCCGTCAAGAAATGTATTTCTAAAAAGGGCAGTTCTCTCACAGATACACCTTACCTAGTTTCACATGCCTTCATCTGCAGACGTACACGAAAGATACGAAGGACTGTAACATTTCTGAGTGTGTGTGTGTGTGTGTGTGTGTGTGCTTGATAACGATTTTCAGAGAATCTTGAAAGCTTGAAGACTTTTGATTTACATTGTTGTAAGACGTGTTCGTGTTTTCATTATTTCTTTGTGATGATCACAAATGCCTCATTCAGTCATGGTGTCCTATGTTACTTGCTTAACTGCTGTAGCTTGGCTGTCTCAATGCTACATTGTATGTACTGATGATGAGATTTTCCTTTTGTGAGTGCTATGTGCTAGCTCTGCCTTTTGGCAAAATGGTAGGAGCAACAGGTAGTAGGTAGGAGCTTTTGATAGTGCATCTGCTCTTTAGAGCTCCTTATTATATACATACGGCTTGATTCCACAACATTTTGATTGTCGAAGTTTTATGTACTTGAAAAGTATATTTACACTTTTTTTATTGCTTGGTTGTTAAGGATCCAACCGGGAAAATATTTTTTGAATGTTGTTTCAGCATTAATTGGCCGAATTACGAAATCAGGATCTCTGAGAATCTTAACTGGCTGACTAGTGAGGCAGTTACGATTTCCACATTAATCCAGACTAAAAGAAATATGTGAATGCTGAGGGTAGGGAACTTGTTTCTTTATATATATATATATATATATATATATATATATATATATATATACATATATATATATATATATATATATATATATATATATATATGTATATGTGCCTGAGTATGGTGAAGGGTGGATGTGTCATATTTTGGATGTGATGCTATTACCTAGATGGGAGTAGGATGTACGAGTCAGGGTGTAGAGAGGACTGGAGTTCACCTTTGCAGACAGAGATAAGACTAGGGTGTACCTGTTCTAGGAGTGGAGTGTACCTGCCAGGATATAGATAAGAATAGAATGCACCTCTCACGGTAAATTTGTTACTAGGGTGAACTTCTTAAGGTATAGATAAGAATCGAGTTTATATGTCAGGATATAAATACGAATAGGGTGTATCTGTCCGTAGCCATATGACCCAGAATGAATCAGTAAAAAGAGATGAAGAGGAGATAGAGTGGGTGTTTTGAAGAACTGTTGAATATACTTGCTAACAGGGTTGCAGATGTGGGGTGTTTGGGTCGGAGGGGTATTCAAAGCGAGAGAATCATGGCAATTGATTTCGGGGAAAAAATAAGAGGCGACGAAGGCCTTGCGTAAGGTGAAACGTGGCAAGGCGCCCAGAGTGAATGGTATTGCAGTTGAATTTCTCGAGAAAGGAATGACCGTGATATTGATTGGTTATTTAGAATTTTCACTGTATGGATGAATCATGATGAAGTACCTAAGGATTGGTCAAATGCTTGTATAATGCGATTGTATAAAGGCGAGGGTGACAAAGATGTATATTCTAATTGCAGAAGTGTAAGTCTGCTTAGTATACCTGCTAAGTTGTATAGGAGCGTGGTGTTTAAGAGAAATGATTGAGAGGGTGGTACTTAATGAAACAGAAGTATTAATGTATGGTATTTGTGATGTGGAGAAGGCATGTTATAGAGTCGCTAGAGAAGTTTTGTAGGTGTTACGAATGTATGATGTGGGAGGAATGGTATAAGAAGCAGTGGGGAGTATCTATCAAGAATAATGTATGTGTGCCAGTAGGAAGTGAGGAGTGTGAGTGGCTTAAGGTGAAGGTGATTATGCGGTAGGGATGTAATGTCACCATGGCTGTTCAATCTATTTATGAATGAGGTGTTGAGGGAGGTTACTGTGAGGGTTCTAAGGAGAGGTGTATATCTATAGTTTTGTCAAGGGGATTGGGTTGAGATTTGAGTCATTTCCTGTTTGCTTATGACACAGCGCTGGTGGCAGATTCGGGTAAGAAACTGCAGATGTTGGTTTCTGAGTTTGGGGGAAATGTGCGAAACGAGAGGTGACAGTGCATATGAATAAAGACAAGTTTATTGGGATTAGTAGCGTAAAGAGGCAATTTAGTTGGCGTATGAGTTTACGCGGAGAAAACTTGGAGGACATGAAGTGTTCTAGATACCTGGGAGTGAATATGGAACCATGTGAGTTGAATTGACCGCAGGGTGAGTGAAGGAGTAACTCTCTCGGGGGCTTTAAGGAATGTGTGAAAACAGAGCTCATTATCTAGGAGAATAAATAGCCATACTTAAAGTTATAGTTGTTCAAATCATGTCCTCAGGATGATTCATTCCTTTTCTGTTCTTTATATATTGTGTTCTATCATTTCAAAAAAAAAAATCTGAAGATGGGCAGTGTTTGTGGAGCTTCATGTGTCCCGTAGATAAAATGAAAGTGAATATAAACATTTAATTCACACTTTATCAGATGAAACAAAAGTGTGGCGAGGTAAAATGGAAAAAAGGTATGGAAAAAAAAAAAGATACGTAGTTAATGTTAGGTATGCGGTGGTCTTCATCAAACAGTGTTTTCAAGAAAATTATCTGCTTGCTTGCACGAATACACATTAGGGTGTTGGCCACAACTAGACCAACAAGCCTTGCACGTGATGCGTGTATGACTGGTGCATGATGCAGGGTGGGTGAGGTATGGAAGAGTTGATCTACAGGTCTGTATATGGCTTCCACCCATCGCCTGAGCGAGTGTATGCAAATTAACCAGTCAGTGATTCATCACATCGAAGGTTTATGCATATTTATCAATCTATACGTTTTATGCCGTGTATTACTTCTCTTGTTTTTTGCTTTTTGTGCTACGGAGAGAATTTTAACGCTCGTGTAGTGCCGTCTCTTGACCTTGCGTGTGTGTGTGTGTCCTAAGTCTTTACTCTTTTTGTGTAAATACTGATGCCCACACAACCCAACTAATGCTAGGTACCAATTCATCGACCAGCTCCGAGGGGAGGATGAACACCTGGGATTGTCTAAGGGCCGACAGCAGCGCTCAGGGCCTGAACTAAGGCGGGTGCGTGTGTGAATGATGGTCAGCGACGCTAACTGCTACACCATATGTGTGTGTGTGTAGTGTGTGTGTGTGTGTGTATGTGTGTGTGTATGTGTGTGTGTGTGTGTGTGTGTGTGTGTGTGTGTCCTTGCTACCACTTACAACATAATAGCCCTCTGTATCGCCTTATGATATTGAATGTGTAACATAACAATCAGTGGAATGGAATTAACATCGGTAGCTTTTGATTCCTCTGCATCCTGATTCGGTCCATTCTCTCTCTCTCTCTCTCTCTCTCTCTCTCTCTCTCTCTCTCTCTCTCTCTCTCTCTCTCTCTCGTAGGTAGGTAGGTAGGTAGGAGGAAAGCAGGTGGTAGGCAGCCACTGGCCAGGGAGGTATATCAATGGTACAACTCGCCTGGGTAGAGGGAGGGAGGTTTAGTGACCGCTGCGCAGTGATCCAGCACTTCATAGGCTGTCAAGCGTCACTCCTTTAGGCCCGGGTTGTTGCCCCGTCTTTCTGCCTCATCCATACGTGGGCTGCTGTCTTCCAGTCCACAGAGAACGAGTCGTACCTTACACGACTCGTTCTTTGTAACTTGATTTTTCTTGCGGTGGGCGCTACGGGATAGCCCTGCCTGCTGAGAAAATCTCTTCGTTAGTCCTGGTTAATACTTGTGCACTCCTAGCACTCTTAACCAGAACCCGTAACACTCTCATACTCACCCCGTAACACTCTCATACCTCGTAACACTCAACCTCACTCCGTAACACTTCTAAGCCTCAACCCGTAGCACACTCAACCTCACCCCGTAACACTTCTAAGCCTCAACCCGTAACACTCTCAACCTCACCCCGTAACACTTCTAAGCCTCAACCCGTAACACTCTCAACCTCACCCCGTAACACTTCTAAGCCTCAACCCGTAACATTCTCAACCTCACCCCGTAACCACTTCTAAGCCTCATCCCACAGCACACTCCAAGCCTCGGCCCGTGACGCTCTTTACCCTCACACACGTCGCCGCGTAGGACGATGGACATAAGAGACAGTCAAGTGGTTTCCGTTACAATGAATGTCCCATCTGATGTGGGGTGGTGGTGGTGGTGCCTGTCTTTCATTTCTGTGTGTGTAATGTACAAGGTTACGGGAGGAAAGTTCCAGCTCGTTGAATGGACCAGGTGGCATTAACTATATGGATATGTGGATGATATTGGCGGTGTGGTGGAGGCTGACCTTTTCGTTTTTTTTATGAAGGTCTTCACGAGAAGCAATTTTCATGATGTGGAAGTGGGATCTACGGTTTTGCCGTCGTGTTCATTTCGTGTAAGTTTTGTTAACTGCTGTACATAACGCACGTTCGTGTTATTCATGAAAGGCTTGGTGTACTACGTACTTCTTTGTGTTACGTGTCATGTATTTTTCATCAGGTTATGTTAGTCGGTAGAATAATGGTGTATTTACCCTCATGTTTGGCGTGTTACGTATAGCGTATATGTGGGTCTATACTCTGCTCCTTTGTTGTATACTATTGTTACTTCTCCCTGTTGTTGCTTCTGCTGTCCCTGCATCCACTGCTTCTGCTTAAAGCACCAGTAATAATCCCGTTACTAATACTATCACCGTTACACCTAATACCTTTGCTGTTACTACAGTTGCACCCTCTGTTGCTCCTTCTGCTGCTTTCACTGCTGCAGCGGTTGCAGCTGCTAGTGAGCCTGCATTTGCTACAGCTTGTACTGCAACTTCTGTTGCAAACACGATTACTATTACTACTAGACCAACAATTGCTGCTGTTACTTTTACTATTGCCATATTAGCATCATCACTGTCGCCATAAACACTGGACATCTGCCATAAATGTCAACATAAGACACTGGAGCGCGCACGAGACCTCACCTCATCCCAACCACTTCGATCTACAGTATACTCTGGTCCCTGAAATAAGTGGAGGAGAAGTTTCTTGACTTTTGGTATAAAAAAGAGTGAAAGTGGTAGATATGTCCTGAGTATCAGTATGTATGAAAATAGCGAAATTATATGAATAATGCGTTACGCCATAGTTGCTTAAGACTCCACAGGATTGCAGCATTACCTGAGACATAGTTGCTCAAGACTCCATAGCATTTCCTGATGCATAGTTGCTCAAGGCTCCATAGGGTTGCAGCATTACCTGAGGCATAGCTGTTCAAGACTCCATAGGGCCACAGCATTACCAGAGGCAGAGTTGCTGAAGACTCCATAGGGTTGCAGCACTACCTGACCCATAGTTGTTCAAGACTCCATACGGTTGCAACATTACTGAATCTGAAGGAGACGACACAGGAAGAACGACCTCGTCAGTATGACCGCAAGCCGAAGGAGGTTTGGCGACGTTATTGCGTCAGCGAGGGACGCATAGCTGCCGGAGAGACAGACGCTGCCGCATGTTCTACTCTCCGCCAACAAGCCCCCTCGGGTTCGTGTCGTCCAGGAGTTAGAGTTTGGAGAAAGAATATCTTGTGGGAGGTAGGTCTGCGGTCGAGGGGGCTCGTGTCGTCCAGGAGTTAGAGTTTGGAGAAAGAATATCTTGTGGGAGGTCGGTCTGCGGTCTTGTGAAGTATGGTGTAGCCAGCCTTACTCTCAGCCGTGCTTTAAGCTACATTTCCAGTCGTACTCCCGTTCTTGCTCTGAGCCTTACTCCCAACCACACTCTCAAAGTCTCAGCCTCGCTCATGTCTTGCTCCCAGCTGCACTCTTAGCCATACATTCAGCCGCATTCCCAGCCGTACTTTTAGCCATACATTCAGCCATATTTCCAGCCATACTCTCAGCCGTACATTCAGACGTGTTCCTAGTAGCACTCTCAGCCGTACATTCAGTCTTACCTTCAGCCGTACCCTCAGCCACATTCTCAGCCGTATTCCCAGCCGTACTTTCATCCGTTCATTCGGTCGTGCTCCCATTCGTATTCTCAGCCGTACCTCAAGCCATATCCCCAAGCCACACTCTCAGCCGCATCCCTAGCCGTCATCTCAGCCGTACTCCCAAGCGTACTTGCAGGCAGGCGTCCTCTCAGCAGTACTGGCGGTGGTTCCTGGTCAGGCAAGGCTAGACGCGGCACTTCACCAGTCCACTCAAGCGCACCTAAGTCATTCATAAAACATGAATTCTTGGAGGTACTTAGATACCTTGTGAGAACACCGCAGCACCTTTTGTGGGTCTTACCCACCGTGCTTTTTGCAGGTCCGGAGTGTTGTCAGTGCTTCCTGTGTGACCTGTGGCTGGTAGTTGACGATCATGTCCTCACGTGCCTGAGTGCATGTAACCTTGCTGTATGTTGAGTGTTGTTTGGATCTAATGTAGATCTTGAATTCTGGATTAGGATTCTTGAGATACTCATCTTAACTGTTCGTGTTTAACTTCTCTTGGTTCTTACATTACATGAGGTGGTGTATCTCTCAGGGCAGTTGATTCTTTTGGTCTCTGCTCTTCTTCTGCTACACCGGTGTACGTATCCTTACGACGTATGACGTATTGGTACGAGTGGCTTACCTCCGGATCCAGAAGATTTTGATTCTGGAAGACGTATTTAGTTACTAGTATATAAAGACTAAGGGAAGAGGAGGTTAGGAGTCCCCACTCATCCACACCTGTTCCTAGTTTTTATGATATCCTGAAAACCTTTGACGCAAGAAATCTTTTTTTTTTCGATATCATTATTCTTATATTGACATTATCTTAACCATTAGATTTATTGTGGTATTGTTCGGCTGATACATGAGCACACAGCCACCTCATCAATAACTTTCAACGGATTTGCTAAAGATAATTTCATTGCGATTTGATCAGTTACTGTTGAAAGTGCATATACTCCAGTCAGTACGAATTAGTTTCGTATAACTGTTGAGTTACAGGCATGACGTCAGAATTAGCATAATACCAGAAGATCTCACGTGTAAATTGTTGGGATTTTCTCAATGGTGCGTTTCGAAATATCTCCAAAACCTGGCATGATTATACATCATTCTGATTCGCCTATCGTGGTATTCCTCATCTATGAACCGAAATTACAGTTTTTATATTTGCACCTCAGGTTGATATTATAGTATCCATGGTCTAGTACCAGATACGCCTTTACCCTTCAAATTATGCCGTACCGTTCTTAACCCAGTGTGTGATCCACCTTCACCGCTCAAATCATTCATATTCACTGTCCTGACGCACTGCTTGCAAACCTTTATCACACTGGTCAAGCTACGCAATTTCTGACCCAGTATTTGATACGCCTTCTCATGCCATTTTACCTTCTACCATGTGAATCATTGCCTCCTCATGAATTCTGCATATTCTATGTGTCTTGAATTAATTTTCTGGAGGTTGTCATTTTAGTTTCCAATGAAAATCCTCTTACATGATGTTCCCCAGAACGAGGACAGCTTTCATGTCACTTACATTTGTGTGATTGTCTTCGGTAATGATGTACGTTGTAAGTGCATTTGCCTTGGCGTCTCTGGAAATATGTATATGTATGCGATCATTATTTGTGTATTACAGGGAGAGGTTTACATTCGTATTCCATGTCTCTTTGAATATTCTTACATATATATATATATATATATATATATATATATATATATATATATATATATATATATATATATATATATATATATATATATATATATATATATGTGTGTGTGTGTTTGTGTAGTAGGGTGGGGCCATTCCTTGTCTGTTTCCTATATATATATATATATATATATATATATATATATATATATATATATATATATATACACACACACCTCTGAGGTAGAGCGGAAAGAATTCCACCTCCACTTTCCCCGCGTGTCGTAGAAGGCGACTAAAGGGGGCGGGAGCCGGGGTCGGACCCCCCCCCCCCCTTCTTGTATTTCAATTTCTAAAACAGGAAACAAAAAAAGGAGCCCAACGGGGAGTGCTCCTCCTCCTTGAAGGCTCAACTTGGGGTGTCTGCTTGTTTGTGGATGTAAATAAGGTAAGAAGAAAGGAGGGTTGGGTAGTATGTTTGAGGAAAGAAACCTGGATATTCTGGTACAGAGTGATACTAAGGTCAAGAGTAAAGGAGATGAATGGTTTGGAAATGTCCTAGGAGTAAACTTAGGGGCTGGTAAGAGGACAAGAACCAAGGAAGGAGTAGCTCTACTCCTGAAGCAGGAATGTTGGGAGAGTGTGATAGAGTGCAAGAAAGTCAATTCTAGATTGATATGGGTAAAACTGAAAGTGGACGGCGAGAGATAGGTGATCATTGGTGCTTGTGCACGTGGGCATGAGAAGAAAGATTATGAGAGGCAAGTGTTTTGGGAACAGCTGAGTGAGTGTATCAGCAGTGATATAGTGAGGGAGACCTTTTATTAGTGCTGGATGAATCAAATACAAAGGTGAATAATGTGGCAGTAAAGGATATGATTGATGTACATGGAGTATTTGGTGTTATGAATAGAAATGGTGAAGAGCTTGTGGAGTTGTGTGCTGAAAAAAGACATGTGATTGGGAATATGTGGTATGAATTATGAGATATACACAAGTATACGTATGTGGGTAGGAAAGATGGCCAGAGGGCATTATCAGATTAAGTATTAATCGATAGGCGTGTAAAAGAGACTTTTGGCTGTAAATGTGCTGAAAGGGGCAGCTGGCGGGATGTCTGTTCACTATCTTGTACTTGCGAGGTTTCCGGAAAAGAGGAGATGGTGTTGGGGAAAAGACAGTGGTGAGAGTAAGTGAGCTTGGAAAGGAGACTTGTGTGAAGAAATCCCAGGAGAGATTGAGTGTAGAATGGCAAAAGGTGAGAGCAAATAAAGAGAGGGGAGTGGGTGAGGAGTGGGAGGTATTTAGGGAAGCAGTGATGGCATCTGCAAGAGATGCATGTAGCATGGAAAACCGGGAGGAGGACAAATTGAAAAGGGTAGTGAGTGGTTAGATGAAGAAGTATTAGATGAAGAAGTAAAGTTGCTTGTGAAACAGAAAAGAAGAGAGATGTATGAAAGAAAGCTGTAGGATCAGTAGGAAGGTGCAGGGGTTGAAAAAGAGGGTAAAGTAAGAGGGGGTGAGAGAGAATCAGTAAACTTCAGTGAGGATGAAAAATTGTTTTAGAAGGAGGTAAGTAACAAATTGGAACATCAGTGAAGAGTGTAAAATGGTAAGTGATAAAAGATAGTGATGCAAGGAGGAAATGGGATGAGTATATTGAAGGACTGTTAAATGTGTTTGATGATAGAGTGGCAGATATATGGCGCTTAGGACGGAGTGGTGTGCGAAGTGCGAGAGTCATGGAGAATGGTTTGGTGAAGAAAGAAGATGTGGTAAAAGCCTTTTGGAAGAAGAAATGCGGCAAGGTGGCCGAAGTTGAAGCTACTGTAATTGAATTTATTAAGAAAGGGGGGGGGGGTGACTGTGTTGTTGAATGGTTGATAAGGATATTCAGTGTATGTATGGTTCATGCTGATGTGCCGGAAGATTGGCGGAATGCATGTGTAGTGTCCATTGTATAGAGACAAAGGGGATAAAGGTGAATGTTCGCACTATAGAGACATTAGTTTTTTTTAGTACAGAGGGTGAATTGTATGGGAGGGTATTAATTGAGAGGGCGAAGGTGTGTACAGAGCATCAGACTTAGGAGGAGCAGTGCCGCTTCAGAAGTGGTAGAGGATGTGTGGATCAGGTGTTTGCTTTGAAGAGCGTGTGTGAGAAATACTTAGAAAAACAGTTAGTTTTGTATGTGGCGTTTATGGATCTGAAGAAGGCATATGACAGGATTGATGAGATGTTTTATGGAAGGTCTTAAGAATAAATGATGTGGGAGGTAAGCTGCTAGCAGTAGTGAAAAGTTTTTATCAAGGGTGTAAGGCATTTGTACGAGTAGGAAGAGAGGAGAGTGATTGGTTCCCAGCGGAGGTAGCTCTGCGGCAGGGGTGTGTGATGTCACCATGGTTGTTTGATTTGTTCATGGATGGGGTGGTTAGGTAAGTTAATGCAAGTCTTGGATAGAGGAGCGAGTGTGCAGTCTGTTGAGGGTGAGAGGGCCTGGGAAGTGAGTCAGTTGTTATTCGCCAATGATACAGCCCTAGTAGCTGATTCGAGTGAGAAACTGGAAACGTTGATGATTAAGTAGTGTGTGAAAGGTAGAGGTTGAGAGTAAATATGAATAAAAACAAGGTTATTAGGTTCAGTAGGGTTGAGGGACAAGTTAGTTGGGAGGTAAGTTTGAATGGAGAAAAGCTGGAGGAAGTGAAGTGTTTTAGATATCTGGGAGTGGACTTGGTAGCGGATGGAACCATGGAAGCTGAAGTGAGTCAAGGTTGGCGGAATGGGCGAAGGTTCGGGAGGCGATGAAAAAATGTTTGGAAAGAGAGAACGATATCTCGGGGAGTAAAAGTGTGTATGAAGGAACAGTAGTTTCAACAATGTTATATGGGTGCGAGGCATGGTCTGTCGATAGGGTTGTGCGGAGGAGGGTAGATGTGTTGGAAAGGAAATGTTGAGGACAATATGTGGTGTGAGGTGGTTTGATCGAGTAAGTAATGAAAGGGTAAGTGAGATGTGTGGTAATAAAAGAGTGTGAGTGAGAGAGAGCGAAAGAGGGTGTGTTGAAATGGTTTGGATATATGGAGGAAATGAGTGACGATAGGTTGACGAAGAGAATATCTTTTGTCAGAAGTAGGAGACCAAAACTGGAGATGGGAGGATGGAGTGAAAAAGATTTTGAGCGATCGAGACCTAAACATACAGGAGGGTGAAAGAGTAAATTGGAACGATGTGGTGTACAGGGGTCGACGTGCTGTCAATAGCTTGTACATAGTCATGTGAAGTGGCCAGGGGAACCATGGAAAGTTTTTTTGAGCCTTTTTGTGGATAGGAAGCTGTGGTTTCGGTGCATTGCACATGACAGCCAGAAAGTGGATGTGGCGAATACGGCCTTTCTTCGTCTATTCCTGGCACTACCTCACGAACGCGGATATAGCGAATAAATCTGAAAAAGAAGAGAAAGATTTATTCGTTCACATCCATTCTCTAGCTGTCATATGTAATGCACCGAAACCACAGCTCCCTATCCACATTTAGGCCCACCAGACCTTTCTGAAGTTTCCTCCGGTTGCTTCATATACCCATGTTCAACTCACCGAGTCAGTTCATTAACACCACGTCACCCACTTCAAACCACATTGCTCCAGTTCAGTCTATCCCATGCACGTCTTCACCTTCCAGTATGTTCAGGCCCCGACCACTCCAACAATTTTTTCGAACCACCCTCCATCTCCAATTTAGTTTCCGACTTCTTGACCCCTTCACTTCCAATACGTATATCCTTTTTGTTAACCTCTCCTCACTCATTTCATCCATACAACCAAACCATTTCAGCACACCCTCTTCAGCTCTCTCTCTCTCTCTCTCTCTCTCTCTCTCTCTCTCTCTCTCTCTCTCTCTCTCTCTCTCTCTCTCTCGACATCACTCACTCGATCAACCCTCCTCACACCATGTATCGTCCTCAAACATTTCATTTCCAACACCTTCTTCCGTACATTCACATATATCGTCCACGCCTCGCATTCATATAACATCGCCGGGACTACTATACCTTTAAATATGCCTATGCTTGCCCTTCCAGTTAGTGACCTCTCTTTCTAAACAATCGTCACTGCTCCCAGAACCTTTGTCCCCTCACCCACCCTATGACTCGCCTCTGCTTCCATTGTTGCATGCGTTGCCATGCCCACTTTTGGGTATCCATAACACCTCACACCCCAACTAATCTGTATTTTTCCACTGCTAGCTCTAATAACCTTGCTTTTCTTCACATCTTCTCTCAACATTCTCCTTTCACGCACTCCCCTAAACTCACAAGCCAGCTTCTGCAGTTTTTCCCACTAGTCTGCCACCAGCGCCAGTCATCAGCAAACAAATGACCCACCTTCCAATTCGCCCATCTCTCCAAGACACTTGCATTTACCCCCCTCACCATTCCAACCATAAGTAGATTAAACAGCCATGGTGACATCACACAACCCTGCCGCAGACCCACCTTCACCTGGAACCAATCATCCTTCTCTCTACCTACTCTCTCACGCATCGTAGTCTTGACTGCTTCTAACAGCTTCCCCACACACAGTATACTAGTAATACCTTCCAGCAACATGGGAATCACAAACTGTACATTGTCCAGAAGACTTCCCCTACACCTGCAAGGGGGATTCATCAACCTACATGTCACCTAGAGGGCATAAGACTACCCTCACACGAGAGACAAACGTTAGATCTACAAGGACACTGCGCCAGGAGCAAGAGAAAGGACGCCAACTCATCGCTGAAGCATTAATCATCAAGGACCAGAACGTAGAATCAACAACCAGCACACGGGACAAAACAGGATACTACACCTACATGCTCCAGCACCACGCAATAGCCAATGAGCACACAGCGCTACGTGCACGTGTACCTACAGGTATTACCCAGCCTTACCCAGCTACCCGCAATCATTCCTACTGCTCCACTGACCTCGCAAGGAACGCTCATGAAGATGATTTGGATAGATTCAAATCGAAAGTTCAAGATAAGCCTTTAAGGTGTCTTACACAACCTCCCTCAGCCATATGAAGAGGGATTTTAGAGAGCCTGAAGGATCAGAAGGAATCTTATATAAAAGTTATCCAGTCGTTTTAACGGAACACCTTTACAAGAGGAGCTGCTACCACACACACACACACACACACACACACACACACACACACACACACACACACACATCATCATCATCACATCATCATCATCATCATCATCATCATCATCATCATCTCTCTCTCTCTCTCTCTCTCTCTCTCTCTCTCTCTCTCTCTCTCTCTCTCTCTCTGCCTGCAATAGTTTTCATCGCAAGTGAGAAGTCACCTACGGCCAGCCTGTATCATTCTCTAGACACTGAGTCTTGTCCAGTGTTTTCTCACTCCAGAGGAGTCCATCATTACCCTGTTCCTGCATGGAGTGCAGAGTGGAATCTGCAGAAGCCCTTTGGAAGGGGTCTCGGGGAGACATAATGATAATATAAATCATTTCTTAAATCTTATGTATATATACATACACACACCCCAACTTACATCGAGTACCCCAGTCTTCGATCAGCCGCAAAAGGAGGATGAACAGCTGGGTTGGCTGTGAACCGACTGCCCTGTCTGGGATGCACGTATGTGTGAGTGAATGTACGTACGTGTATAGACGAAAACTTTGACGCACCTGAGAAATGCTGTGGATAAGATTCTTCACGTCATCTCACGTTAAGGTTCATTTTTGTCCTGATGCGCTGTCATCTTGCGCATAGGGTCGTTTATAACAGCAGGTATTTACCGGCCATCGCCAACACGCCTGATGGCATTCTCCCTCGAAGTTGTAAGAATGTTCTTCATAACCTCAAGTCCGCCTGAACACGGGAGGTTGTATCTCTGATCACACCGAAATCCACGTCAGTCTCTGGTGTACTTCAGGCTACTTACAAGTCCGCCTGCACCACTGTCTCACTTCACGGGCAGACGATCTCGAACACTGTCGTCAGACGTTGTCTTCAGGCCAGCGTAACATCAACACAGGTTTTCATCCGTCGCCGTGGGTCCTTCTCCCTCACCAGCTCGTCCTCCTTCGTCGTCATTAGCTGCTCTTCCAGTTTCATGTATCGACGAATATTATTATTTTTCTTCGCTTTTTTCCCCCCCTCAGCTTAAGATGCTCTAGAGGGTGATTTATGCGTCACTTGACTCTTCATCGACGATATGCATTTGATGAGCCGAAAATTGACGATGATGGCCTTATCGAAGGATCAACCTTGTTAAAGAGAATAATATCCGTAATCAGGGATTATCAGATAAATCATAAATGAAGTCATTGAGACTTTTATGCATGACCTGTGCTAATAGGATGCCTCGTTAACAGCATGCACGACGGTGCGTGCCCATTAGCACGGCGGCACGACCCTTGGACACGACGGCACGACCCTTAGGTGTGATGACTTGGCCTTTGACTTGATCCTGT
>NC_092238.1:13326308-13331308 GCF_036320965.1 Panulirus ornatus | reverse complement strand
CATCAGGAGAATGCCGTGAGGAGAGCAGGTCTAATCACAGGGAATGACGGGAGCGCAAGCAGCGCTCGTTGATACCGGAATGTGAGAAGCTCGACGAACAATAACCTAGAAAATGTTTGTAGTAGCAGTCGTTGTTGTTGTATTAGTAGTAACAGTCGTAGTAGTAGTCGGAATAGTACCTTAGTATTATACAGAAAAGTGATGTGGGAGTCAGTGGTTGAAAATAGAATGGAATGCGGATAGATACGATGCCGTGTGCTTCGTTGGTTTACAGTTAGGTTTGCAGTAACACAGTGGATGGTTTGATGGCTAGACAGGTATGTAAGTGCTGGAGATATATGCATCCCCAAGTGCGCGAGGGATAGACATTTTACTGGTGCTGGCAAGATAGAGGTCTACAGGTGCTGGAGGGATAGGCATCAATAGTTACTGAAGGAGACTATATCAACAGGTGCTGGAGGTTGTCAATGATGCCGTGGAGTGAACACACAGTAGTTAAATCCGTAGGAAATACATCACCGTAGGAACCACGAGGAAATGGGTGTTTGATGTCACTGGAAGGGATGTTTGAACTGCAAAGGTGACCATTTAAGGTAAACCGTGCTATACCTGGTTAATGATTTTAGCTACTACAAAGAAATATACAAAGTTTACTCCTTGAACGCGCCGTTAAGTTGGCCTGTCTAGGCCACCGCACCCGAGGGGGTTGTCATGTCGTGCCAAAGGGGTCTTAATGTGGAGCCCAAGGGCGGTGCTGTCATACTCATAGATCATGATACCGTCGCCGTCAGGGACATCAGTGTCATGCCTTGACCTCTCCTCCTCGTGCTAAAGGGTGGTTCCATCGTGTTCGTGAGGTTAGCGTACGAAAAGATGGCCACGACTGAACGCTGACGGAGGTACAAGCAACTGAAGTAGATTAAACAACTGGTACAGCTTGAGTTCTGAGCTTTGCCAAGGGGGGAGGGGGTCATCTATGTGTCCAAGGTTGGCTGTTGGGCAATAGGTAATGTAGGATGAGGTCTGTAAAACGATCCAGGATGTATGATACAAGAAGAGAGCAAGGGAGGTGAAACAAGATGGTAGAGGTGAGGATATTTTGAGTTGGACTCAGCGGACCTAGGGAGAAGTGAGGAGGGACTGAGTATATGAAACAACTATTTCTAAGTTCTGTTTTCCAGGAGGGAGATACAAGCATTTGTACTAAATATGATTTCGTTTATGAGCCAAATACAACAGGCAAGTATCAGCGGCTTGTTTTTACCTGCAGCCAGAATGTTCCAAAATATATAGGAAAATGAAAGAACAGTAGATTTAGGGCAGGTTTTTTTTTTCTGTCTCTCTGGTATCTGTTTTATATCATCTAATCGACGATGTTAGTGACATGTAAAGTAGCTGGGAGATAGCGTAGATAAGCATTCCAAATTAGTGCAGTATAAAGAAAGAGTAAATGACGATTCTGATCTGATTTATGTATAGAATGTAAGCATTTCAAGACTCATATGGTCATCATTGATACTCGCCTTGTACTTCTTGATACCACTGGTTTATAAGACACTGTCTCGGTACAATTAGTTGAGGTTATTAACGTTTTCATCATCAAGACATAAAAACCATTTCTCAGTGATCATTTCCAAACTTGTTAGATTTTGTTCTTGCTTGTATTACACCTGACCTACTAAAGCTGTACTTAATAATATTATAAGTTTATATAACTTGTTGATCTACGTTGATAAATGATGAATATGAGCACATATTTTTGTTAGGTAGGATATGTTGGCCCGGTTTTAGGAAAGACTACCTACTGGGATGGTGATTATAAATGTTTTCCTTCATTATCTATAAGGCAACTAATCTAGTACGAAGGAGCGATCCTTATGTGTCATGATTTCACTTAATCCTTATAGATCAGGTCGAAGACCACACCTTCATATAAAGCCAAGGGGGTTATAGTCCAACACCTGTGTATAACAATGTTTCCTTTATCAGAATTTTTCGAGTGTATCAGTTCTTCTTGATATTCTCCATTCATATAGCAAACCTAAAACGCGGTCGAGTGTCAGGTTTGAGGACAATACAGGCCAGTATGTACCATGTTGGTGCTGTTACAGTCGCGGTGACTGAAACGACCGAGCCAGCGTGGGAAATGCTTGGGAGTCCTTACTGCCTTTTTAATGAGGCTCTGAGGCGAGTGAGTATGGTGTGTCTTCGGCGACTACATCGCATATTGATGACTGATTACAGATATATGGGGCTGGAACGGCGGGATGAGGCCGTTCACCTCTTCAGGATCAAATTGGGAACGGCGGAGTGAGGTCCTTTACTTCTACAGGGCTGAACTGGGGAACGACGGGGTGAGGTCCTTTACTTCTACAGGGCTGAACTGGGGAACGCCACGGGGTGAGGACCTTTACTTCTACAGGGCTGAACTGGGGAACGCCACGGGGTGAGGACCTTTACTTCTGCAGGGCTGAACTGGGTAACGCCACGGGGTGAGGTCCTTTACTTCTGCAGGGCTGAACTGGGGAACGCCACGGGGTGAGGACCTTTACTTCTACAGGGCTGAACTGGGGAACGCCACGGGGTGAGGACCTTTACTTCTACAGTGCTGAGTTGGGAACGCCACGGGGTGAGGTCCTTTACTTCTACAGGGCTGAGTTGGGAACAATGAGACAGTGATAAACATCGACAAGGAACAGATAATGATAAGAACCATAAACAAGGATCTCGATGACAAATGGTTCAGGTGATGGCAGGGAGGATTGGTAACCAAGGGAGAGATGATGTGATTTAGTAAACTGTTGAGGTCAGCGAAGCACCAGGGCTGGGAGGCTGGTGTGTACGAGAGGGCTTAACGCCGCTGGAGGATGAGGTGTGGTTCGTCCACTCTCTTTATTATAACTCAAAAACGAGTTATGTCCGTTTAATGGTTACAATTATGGTCACATCCACGTCGTAAAATATAAGCCAAAACTATTAATTAAATTCCCGACTGCTTGTTCTGAATAAACAAGTTTTTACTCTATGACCCTCATAAAAATCCCTTGAATGCTCATTATCAACGCCCGACATTACTGGTCATGTTGCCCCCCCATTCCTCCTCCTCCTCCTCCTCCTCCTGCCTTGTTCTACGTTATCACTGGGTTTTCTTCCTCCCTTGCTTTATTATGAGTCCCGTCTCCCAAACCATCAAAATGACAAATACCTCATATTCCAATCCAAACTCCCCTCCTGGTCGCAGACAAGAGCAACCCACCGGGAAGCAGGAGGGTCGCCTCTGGCCGTCTGCCCCATGACTCCAGCACGGGCAGCTCGACCATGCGTGCCTGTGCGCCCTTGTGTCGGCGCTGGCTGCAACCCCACCGCCGACGATCTCTGCAATAATGATGGACATAGCGATTGTCGAGAACATGGATGTGCGCATTTTTCCCTCCAGCATCCAATATACCTTTTTCCGAGGCACTCAGTGCGCACCTTGATGTTGCACTGAGGATTACCATTTTTGATCCGTCCTACAATGAGATTCTTAAAATATTGAAAACGTATTTGCGTTTCTAATCTGACGTTTTACAGAGAGAAGGGTTGTGGCGTGTGGATGGCGGCGAGGATAGGTGGAAAGGAGGGGTTGGGGGGGAAGGGATGGAAAGGGAGGTATGGGATGGACGGCTACGGTGGAAAAGCGCGTCAGAGGGAGAGGTTGAAGGGAAGGGAACGAAAGCTTAATCTGAGTACAATAAGCATTTATAAGAGAGCTTAGGCGTGGGTGTAGCGTTGAAGGGAGTGTATGGTTGAAGAGGCTTTTACCGTCGGTGTAGCGTTGAAGGGAGTGTATGGTTGAACAGGCGTTGGCACGGGAGTAATAATTGAAGAGAGTGTATGATTGAAGAGGCATTGGTGTGGTAATAGTGTTGAAGAGAGGGTATGGTTGAAGAGGCGTTGACGTGGGGGTGGCACTGAAGAGAGGGTATACCTGAAGGAGGATGAAGAGGGGAAAGCGTTGAAAGGGAAGTTCCCGCTGAACATGGATTAGCTTTACTGGGAAGAGGCGTTGAAAAGGGATGGCAATGGTGCAGAAGTAATGCTAGAATGATTATCGTTGGCGTGGAAATAGCATGAAAATGGGGGTAGTATTGGTGTGGTAAGAGTGTATAATTAACGTTAGCGTTGATTCTTTGTGTGTGTGGGGGTGGGGGGCATCGTTGACATGGTTGTAGTGTTGACGTGGGTGTAGCGTTAGTGTGTGTGTGTGTGTGTGTGTTGTGTTGAAGCGGGTGTAGCGTTGCTTGTAGTGTAGCGTTAGTTTACGCGCAGTCTTGGTGTGGGAGTAGCGTTAGCGTGGGTTGGGTCGACCAAGGTGTAGCAATTAGTGCAGCGTTACTTTGCGCGTAGTTTTTGATGTGGGAGTCGCGTTAGCGTGGGTTGTGTCGGTATGGGCGAGGAGCCAGCATGGGAGCAACGTGAGTGTGGGTTATGTTAGCCTACATGTAGCGTTGACGTGGGTGTAGCGTTGACATGGGTGTAACGTTACTGTGGGCGTTATGTTGGCGTGGGTGTCCCGTTGACATGGGAGGGTTAGTTTTGGCGTGTGAAAGCTCCACCTCGGGAGTAGGCTTGGGGTGGGAGTGGAGTTACAGTTCATCTTTACCAGAGTATATATATACACTCCCCCCACATCCCCCTTCAACCTCTAGGATATCAAATTACACATTATTTCGCCAAATGTCTTGGTTTACGAGGAATAAAACGGTACACAATCTGGGTATAATATCCTCTGTGTAAACCACGTCGAGCAGATAAAACCTAACATATTAAAACCTTATACATGATTAAAGTTTTATGCCGCAGGCAGTACGGCGACGCCTGAAGTAAACCCCCGTGTCGTGTGTTGCACGGACTTGGGATACGGACGTCCGTATAGCGAACTGTCCGTTTCTACGTCGCTGTAACGTAATCGTCATGCAGCTCTCTGAATGGTAATCGCCCATGACTAACGCTTCGTT
>NC_092238.1:13196308-13321308 GCF_036320965.1 Panulirus ornatus | reverse complement strand
TATATATGTGTGTGTGTGTGTGTGTGTGTGTGTGGAACCTTCTCTTCACCGTGAAGAGTTATATGCACAATCACCAGTGGAAAGAGAAAATATCATTTTCTCTTTCCAGTGGAGATGATTTCTCACTTTCTTTTATCAAGGATGTAAGGCATTTGTGCAAGTAGGAAGAAAGGAAAGTGATTGGTTCCCAGTGAATGTTCGTTTTGCGGTAAGGGTGCGTGATGTCTCCATGGTTGTTTTTAATTTCTTTATGGATGGGGTTGTTAGGGAGGTGAATGCAAGAGTTTTGGAGAGAGGGGCAAGTATGCAGTCTGTTGTGGATGACAGGGCTTCTGAAGTGAGTCAGTTGTTATTCGCTGATGATACAGCGCTGGTGGCTGATTCGGGTGAGAAACTGCAGAAGCTGGTGAATGAGTTTGGTAAAGTGTGTGAAAGAAGAAAGCTGAGAGTAAATGTGAATAAGAGCAAGGTTATTAGGTTCAGTAGGGTTGAGGGACGAGTCAATTGGGAGGTAAGTTTGAATGGAGAAAAACTGGAGGAAGTGAAGTGTTTTAGATACCTGGGAGTGGGTTTAGCAACGGATGGAACCATGGAAGCGGAAGTGAGTCACATGGTAGGGGAGGGAGCGAAGGTTCTGGGAGCGTTGAAGAATGTGTGGAAGGCGAGAACTTTATCTCGGAAAGCAAAAATGGGTATAAGAATTATTGGTTCCAACAATGTTGTATGGTTGCGAGAATGTGCTATAAATCGGGTTGTGCGGAGGAGGGTAGATATGTTGGAAATGAAATGCTTGAGGACAATATGTGGTGTGAGGTGGTTTGATCGAGTAAGTAATGAAAGGGTAAGAGAGATGTGTGGTAATTAAAAGTGTGGTTGAGAAAGCAGAAGAGGGTGTATTGAAATGGTTTGGTCACATGGAGAGAATGAGTGAGAAAAGATTGACAAAGAGGATATATGTGTCAGAGGTGGAGGGAACGAGAAGTGGGAGACCAAATTGGAGGTAGAAGGATGGAGTGAAAAAGATTTTGAGCGATCGGGGCCTGAACATACAGGAGGGTGAAAGGCGAGCAAGGAATAGAGTGAATTGGAACAATGTGGGATACCAGGGTCGACGTGCTGTCATTGGATTGAACCAGGGCATGTGAAGCGTCTGGGGTAAATCATGGAAAGTTTTGTGGGGCCTGGATGCGGAAAGGGAGCTGTGGTTTCGGTGCATTACACATGACAGCTAGAGACTGAGTGTGAATGACTGTGGCCTTTGTTGTCTTTTCCTAGCGCTACCTCGCGCGCACGCTGGTGGAGGGGGGTGGCATTTAACGTGTGTCGGGGTGGCGGCGGGCATAGATGAAGGCAGCAAGTATGAATATGTACATGTGTATATATGTATAGGTATGTATATATGCATGTGTGGGCATGTATGCATATACATGTGTATGTGGGTGAGTTGGGCCATTCTTTTGTGTATTTCCTTGCGCTAACTTGCTAACGCGGGAGGCAGTGACTGAGTATGATAAATGAAATTATATATATATATATATATATATATATATATATATATATATATATATATATATATATATATATATATATATATATATATATATATATTTATATATATATATATATATATATACCAGTTTATTTATCTGTATTTCGGATAAAGGAGACATTCCTTCTCCTTTACGTGAGTGTATTTCGTACATATTTCTTTACTTTGACAGAGGAAGAGCATTTGGAGTCATTGTTCGGGCTAAGATAAGAGAGCGGAATTGTCTTTAGCTTTCATGTATATATCCCTCGCATTATTTTGACTCCGGAGCAACATAGCCCATTTCGGATAACATTCCGATGCCTTGTCCGAAAATGTATCCTATTTTTACGAACAAGAGGCCCAAATCCAGTGCCATAAATCATAGGGAGACCTCTCGCGCCGCCAGCCCCACTGGCTGTAGCTGCCCGATAAAATCTTAATGTCTTTCAATAATGTAGGTTGTAAAAAGTTGATCTGTGTATTGAATAACTTATGAACAACACAGCGAAACGCCTTCTTAGGAAAACTTTTTCGAACGCGTTCATCTACGGGGTGCCTGGTAGTCTACGTACTCTCTCTCTCTCTACTAGACTTAGTCTACCTCCTGTCTAGTAGATCTAGTCTACCTCCTGTTAAGTAGACCTAGTCTACATCCTGTCTAGTATACCTAATGTACACCCTGCCTAGTAGATTTGTTTGGTAGACGGGGTCTACATGCTGTTTTGTGGATGTAGTCTACATCTTGTTTAGTAGATAAAGTTTTCTTCCTTTGTGGTAGATCTGGTAGTCATCCTGCCTAGTAGACGAGGTCTCCATCTTTCCTAGTAGATCTGGTCTACATCCCATCAAATGGACTTTGTCTACATCCTCTCTCCTCTCTAAGAGCTTTGGCCTACATCCTGCCCAATAGACCTGGATTACTTCATATCTAATTGACCAAGTCTACATTCTGTCTGGTAGATCTGGTCTACATTCCGCCAAGTACACCAGGTCTACATCCTGTATAGTACAATTTAGTCTACATCCCGTCAAGGAAACCTGGACTAAATCCTGTCTGTTATATTCTGGTAGACTTGGTCTACCTCCTGCCTGGTAGACTTGGTCTACCTCCTGCCTGGTAGACTTGGTCTTCGTATTGTCTAGTAGAGCTGGTCGACTTCCTGCCTAACAGATCCGGTCTACGACCCACCTGGTAGATCTGGTCTTACTACGTCTGCTATTGTTCAGTACATGTCGAGAGAGAGAGAGAGAGAGAGAGAGAGAGAGAGAGAGAGAGAGAGAGAGAGAGAGAGAGGGTGATATAAATGTTGAATTAAGTATTTAGGAGTTCCGCCCCCCCCCCTCCCCCTCTCCCATCCCCCCACACCCACCCCACTCCCACACTACGCGGAGCCTCATAACCCATTCTCTCTGACAAGTTGGGTCCTTTACCTCTCCCTATAACTTATTCATTCTCTCTCTCACACACACTTTCTCCACGATTCTCTTACTCCCTTTGACGATGTGTCCACAATGTTTTCATTCTCGTGGTTAGTTGAAACACACACCCAACCCCCAACCCCCATCCTCCCGCTCTCCCATCTCTCCCTTTCCCACTCTCCCCCCCCCACAACTCCTCCCCAACCTTCAACCTCCCCCTCCCACCCACCACTGGCCTCTCCCCTTACATTTTGTCTTGTGTTTTGAGTGTGTATATTGACTTAGTGTTGACATCAGTGAGACACTCGGGCCTACAGTGATTCCGGGCTAAATGTGTGCTCTAGTCTCCGGTGTTGTAATTAGCTGGCTGGTGGTCTGCTCTCTCTCTAACTCTCAGACTCTCTCTCTCTCTCTCTCTCTCTCTCTCTCTCTCTCTCTCTCTCCTTTTGATTATCTGTTTAGCTATTCGTCCATATATATGTATATATATATATATATATATATATATATATATATATATATATATATATATATATATATGTTGGATAGGACCACTGTTTAGCGCGTGATCAAGTATATTCCTATGGATTGAACCCAAACCTCCCATTGACACCAAGCATCTTTAGTTCGTTCTCCCTTTTGATAATAATTTTACTTTACTTCCCATGTTGCTTGAATTCGTTAATGTAGATGTTGCCTTCAGCAACAATAATACTATAAAGAATATCTTAATCAGGAACTCCCCAGAAAATTCTCCTGGATGCATCTTTAAAGTGCTGTGCTAGAGATTGTGATAAGTTTTATGTTGTTAAGCAGGCTGGTAAGGATCTTTGTTAGATTTAAACAGCATAAATATAGTATAAGAACAGGACAAGAATCAAATGCCTTGTTTAATCACGTTAAAACCTATGGTCATTGCATTGACTGGAGTAATACCATCTCAGTTATTAACTCTAACTGCAGTACCACGAGAAATATCATTGAATCTTCTATTATGAAATACACAAAGAATTATAAACTTAATATTAGTGAATATTATACAAATTGGATAGCTTTGTTGTTGATAAAATTTGTAAACAATTCCCCTTCTTGTCCATTTAATAAGTTTTTGATGCGCTCGTTGTCTGTCTTGGACAATCACTTGTTTACCAAATGGCGTCCTAGCTCCGTCTCTTCGTTGTATATCAACTGACTTATATTTCTTTCTTGTATCTCCCCTGATGATGTGATTATTATACGAAAGTGCACTCGGGAACTTATCGTGTTCCATTTTCCCCGTGGACTCATAGGAATATATATATATATATATATATATATATATATATATATATATATATATATATATATATATATATATATATATATATATAGTAAGACAGGATGGGAGTGAAACAAACGGGTCACAGCTAAGATTGAACGTTTCATGTCTACAAGAGTCCTCCTTAAAAAATACATGACAGAGGAAGATGTAGAACTGTATATACAGGCAAAAGTCGGTCATCTGGCTTGCACGGTTTGGTGATTCCTTCCCCTTAAGTCCACTCACCAAGTGCCATCTTTGCCGCCAATCTTTAGACCATTGGATGAAACCAGCTCTTAAAATCGATGGAAATTTCCTTACTAATGTGGGCGGCTTCTGGAGCTCCTCTCATCTGTTTACTCAGCCCTTAGTGTAATATTCTTGCTTATTCCCAGTTGAGTAGGTGTCCATATTCACCCACATGCACTACGACAACATTGGATGTTCTCTGAATTCTTCAGTTGGCCATGCGTTCTACCATTCTCTTCGTCCAGTCTCCCAATAATAGGCACGTTGACATCCGCTACGAAGAATTCTAAACATGACACTTTCTGCCCGCTTAGTTTATACCTTACTACCTCACCAGTTTTCTCTTCCCGTCAATGTGGCAATATCTAAACTGTTTGTTGTGGGGATCTATCAATGACTTTAGCGTGTTTCGAACTGGAAACTATTGAAAATTTATAGATATTTGGCGAGACGTTCCCCCGCTCCATTTTCAGTACGTCTCTCTTGTTATTCTTCTCGTCTTGTCCCTCAACTTTATAAGTCCTCTGGGATGACTTGGTTTCATGGAAGCTTCAGTGATGTATTCTATTTGTTCTTCTAAGTACTCCTGGCTGCAAATACTTATGGCTCTGAGGAAAAAAATTAGTCAGTACTCAAAATCCGTCCATTCATTGTGGGCACACTAATTGACCCTATTGCTGTTGATAATGGTCTAGGCAGTCCTTTGGCTAATTAGTATTGGGAATTATTGATGTCTGATGTGACTGGTGGCATTAGCATACCTAGTTTGTGAAACTTAGAAAGTCTACTTGTCCTTGGCGACCGGAGATTTTCTTTTAGTAGGTTCAACACCTACTCCTCCTCACGAGAACCTCTCTTACTTGACCACTAAAATTCTGAAGTGATGCTCAGTTAAGTTCACTTCCCAGACGGCATATAAAGACCTTGCACAGTTAGGCAAAGATGGAGGAATAATGTTTACACGTGCAGTTAGAGGCGACGGCTTCAATGGCATGAACAAAACTGATTACGATGGCAAAATACTTATTAAGTGACGGGTCAAATGAGAAAGATGTCGGTTACGTCAAGAAACAGTCAAAGTTCTTTCATGAAGTACGGTGGCTGGAGTAGATGGGATTGCAATTGAATTTTATAAATAAGCAGGTGACTGTGGTGTTCTTAGTTAATTAGAATTTTGACTGTACAACGGTGAATGCTTGAGAATTGGCAGAATGCCTCTATAATGCCATTGTATAAAGGTTCTGGGGGACGAAAGTGAATGGTCCAGTTACAGAGGTATGAGTTTGTTCAGTGTACCGGGCAAGTGAGGGTGGTGATTGAGAGGGTACTGGCATGTACCAGAGTTTCAGACTAGCGAGGAAGGACGTGGCTTCAGGAGTGGAAGAAGATGTGTAGATCAGTTGTTTGTTCTGAAGAATGTGAGCGAGAAATAATCACAGAAACAGAAGTATTTGTATGCACCGTTAATGGATCTGGAGAGAGTGTATGATAACGATGATAATTCTCTTTGGAAGGTGTTACGAGTACATGGTGTAAGAGCAAAGCAACTAGCAGTGGAGTGTTTTTGTCAAGCGTGTGTGCGAATAGGGAGAGAGGAGGGAGGGTGATACCAGGTAAAAGTGGCTCTGCGGCAGGTATGTATATGATGTCACCATGGCTGTTTGATCTGCTTATAGATAGGGTGGTGAGGGATGTGCGCTTAAGGATCTTGGAGAGAGGAGGAGGGATGCAGTACGTGTTGGGCTGGGATGAGGGGTTGCGGTTTGGGATGGGAGGGTGGCTGGAAGGCGAGTATGTTGATGTTTGCTGATGACGGAGTAATGTTGGCAGATTCCAATGAGAAGGTTAGTGGAGGATGCACGGTGAGCCAGAATTTCAAAGTCTGTGTAGCGTCATTCCTTTCGCCCAGGTAGCTTCCATGCCTCACTCTCAGGTGGTCAGCTGGCCTTCAACCCACAAGCTTTCGATCCCTCCCTCTCATACCTCACTCGATCTTCGTAGTTGTATTTTCCTGCGGGGAACGCTACGCGCCGGGCACTGCCTATTGCCAAAATCTCGTCGTAAGTGCTCGTAAGTAAATAAGTACTCTCTCTCTCTCTCTCTCTCTCTCTCTCTCTCTCTCTCTCTCTCACCTCCGATACACCGTTTTCTACACTAGTTTGCACATTTTTCACCCCTCCCTCCCTGACTTTGACACTAGGCCACAGCCTCCAGCTGGTGTAGCACCAAGACTCCCCCAGATGATGCCGTCGTCCTGAAATAACAATTTCTGTATTTGTTGAATGTATTACTTGATTTCTTGTTGTACGAGCTTTGCTCTGTATGAATTCTGTAATCCTGATATTCCAGGAACTACGCACACACACACACACACACACACACACACACGTATGTATATATATATATATATATATATATATATATAGAGAGAGAGAGAGAGAGAGAGAGAGAGAGAGAGAGAGAGAGAAATAGATAGATAGATAGATAGATAGATAGATAGACATACACTCATAAAGGTTCTCTAATCTCCATACACTCTTCGATTCCTAACTTTACGAACCTTCTATGCATACGTCGTGGGCTAATCCCTTCATACGCATCTCTTATCACCCGTATAAGCTCTTTCTCTTTCTTATCTTCTCCTCAGCCATCATCATCATCATCGTCGTCTTCACTCTAGTTCTGTGTCCCGTGTGGTGGTGGTGTTCTGCTCCTCCTCCTCCTCCTCGTGTGTCTGTGGGCAGGGGCTGGGGGGAGAGAGGTGTTGTGAAGCTGATTTAACTTCGGCTTTTGATATCCACCTGGAGCCTTTATCTTGTGGGCGAATGTTGCTTCTGTGCCGTCGCATCCTGCCTCCCTCTCTCTCTCTCTCTCTCTCTCTCTCTCTCTCTCTCTCTCTCTCTCTCTCTCTCTCTCTCTCTCTCTCTCTCTCTCTCTTCCTCTTATATCACTCACTTCGTTGTCTTCAGCACTCTCTTTCACCTCCTCATTCTCTTCTGCCTATCAATGCTCTCTTTCCCATTTCCAGCCCTTAGCGCTCTTACCTTTCTGAGTCTCTCTCTCTCTCTCTCTCTCTCTCTCTCTCTCTCTCTCTCTCTCTCTCTCTCTCTCTCTCTCTCTCTCTCTCCCCAAGCGTAGGGAACGTGGTTTTCTCTCTGCCTCGTTTCCCTTCTCATCTCATCTCTTTATGTAATCGTCTTCCAGAGAGGAGTTTTGATTCTCAGCCTTTTCATTTACCGACTATTCTTTTCAACATCTATATTTCCTGAACTCCGTTATCGCTCTCTCTCTTTTTCCTGTGCCTTCTTTCGTACCCGAGATTTACTTATTATTGTACGTTCTTTTAAGTCATTGCCTGCTATGTGATGAATACCAGTTATTTTTTTTTTTCTTTTTTTTATACTTTGTCGCTGTCTCCCGCGTTTGCGAGGTAGCGCAAGGAAACAGACGAAAGAAATGGCCCAACCCCCCCCCCATACACATGTACATACACACGTCCACACACGCAAATATACATACCTACACAGCTTTCCTTGGTTTACCCCGGACGCTTCACATGCCTTGATTCAATCCACTGACAGCACGTCAACCCCTGTATACCACATCGCTCCAATTCACTCTATTCCTTGCCCTCCTTTCACCCTCCTGCATGTTCAGGCCCCGATCACACAAAATCCTTTTCACTCCATCTTTCCACCTCCAATTTCGTCTCCCTCTTCTCCTCGTTCCCTCCACCTCCGACACATATATCCTCTTGGTCAATCTTTCCTCACTCATTCTCTCCATGTGCCCAAACCATTTCAAAACACCCTCTTCTGCTCTCTCAACCACGCTCTTTTTATTTCCACACATCTCTCTTACCCTTACGTTACTTACTCGATCAAACCACCTCACACCACACATTGTCCTCAAACATCTCATTTCCAGCACATCCATCCTCCTGCGCACAACTCTATCCATAGCCCACGCCTCGCAACCATACAACATTGTTGGAACTACTATTCCTTCAAACATACCCATTTTTGCTTTCCGGGATAATGTTCTCGACTTCCACACATTTTTCAAGGCTCCCAAAATTTTCGCCCCCTCCCCCACCCTATGATCCACTTCCGCTTCCATGGTTCCATCCGCTGACAGATCCACTCCCAGATATCTAAAACACTTCACTTCCTCCAGTTTTTCTCCATTCAAACTCACCTCCCAATTGACTTGACCCTCAACCCTACTGTACCTAATAACCTTGCTCTTATTCACATTTACTCTTAACTTTCTTCTTCCACACACTTTACCAAACTCAGTCACCAGCTTCTGCAGTTTCTCACATGAATCCGCCACCAGCGCTGTATCATCAGCGAACAACAACTGACTCACTTCCCAAGCTCTCTCATCCCCAACAGACTTCATACTTGCCCCTCTTTCCAAGACTCTTGCATTTACCTCCCTAACAACCCCATCCATAAACAAATTAAACAACCATGGAGACATCACACACCCCTGCCGCAAACCTACATTCACTGAGAACCAATCACTTTCCTCTCTTCCTACACGTACACATGCCTTACATCCTCGATAAAAACTTTTCACTGCTTCTAACAACTTGCCTCCCACACCATATATTCTTAATACCTTCCACAGAGCATCTCTATCAACTCTATCATATGCCTTCTCCAGATCCATAAATGCTACATACAAATCCATTTGCTTTTCTAAGTATTTCTCACATACATTCTTCAAAGCAAACACCTGATCCACACATCCTCTACCACTTCTGAAACCACACTGCTCTTCCCCAATCTGATGCTCTGTACATGCCTTCACCCTCTCAATCAATACCCTCCCATATAATTTACCAGGAATACTCAACAAACTTATACCTCTGTAATTTGAGCACTCACTCTTATCCCCTTTGCCTTTGTACAATGGCACTATGCACGCATTCCGCCAATCCTCAGGCACCTCACCATGAGTCATACATACATTAAATAACCTTACCAACCAGTCAACAATACAGTCACCCCCTTTTTTAATAAATTCCACTGCAATACCATCCAAACCTGCTGCCTTGCCGGCTTTCATCTTCCGCAAAGCTTTTACTACCTCTTCTCTGTTTACCAAATCATTTTCCCTAACCCTCTCACTTTGCACACCACCTCGACCCAAACACCCTATATCTGCCACTCTGTCATCAGACACATTCAACAAACCTTCAAAATACTCATTCCATCTCCTTCTCACATCACCACTACTTGTTATCACCTCACCATTTACGCCCTTCACTGAAGTTCCCATTTGCTCCCTTGTCTTACGCACCCTATTTACCTCCTTCCAGAACATCTTTTTATTCTCCCTAAAATTTACTGATAGTCTCTCACCCCAACTCTCATTTGCCCTTTTTTTCACCTCTTGCACGCGGGGAGTGCTCATCCTCCTCGAAGGCTCAGAGTGGGGTGCCTAAATGTGTGTGGATGTAACCAAGATGTGAAAAAAGGAGAGATAGGTAGTATGTTTGAGGAAAGGAACCTGGATGTTTTGGCTCTGAGTGAAACGAAGCTCAAGGGTAAAGGGGAAGAGTGGTTTGGAAATGTCTGGGGAGTGAAGTCAGGGGTTAGTGAGAGGACAAGAGCAAGGGAAGGAGTAGCAATACTCCTGAAACAGGAGTTGTGGGAGTATGTGATAGAATGTAAGAAAGTAAATTCTCGATTAATATGGGTAAAATTGAAAGTTGATGGAGAGAGGTGGGTGATTATTGGTGCATATGCACCTGGGCATGAGAAGAAAGATCATGAGAGGCAAGTGTTTTGGGAGCAGCTAAATGAGTGTGTTAGCGGTTTTGATGCACGAGACCGGGTTATAGTGATGGGTGATTTGAATGCAAAGGTGAGTAATGTGGCAGTTGAGGGAATAATTGGTATGCATGGGGTGTTCAGTGTTGTAAATGGAAATGGTGAAGAGCTTGTAGATTTATGTGCTGAAAAAGGACTGATGATTGGGAATACCTGGTTTAAAAAGCGAGATATACATAAGTATACTTATGTAAGTAGGAGAGATGGTCAGAGAGCGTTATTGGATTACGTGTTAATTGACAGGCGTGCGAAAGAGAGACTTTTGGATGTCAATGTGCTGAGAGGTGCAACTGGAGGGATGTCTGATCATTATCTTGTGGAGGCTAAGGTGAAGATTAGTATGGGTTTTCAGAAAAGAAGAGTGAATGTTGGGGTGAAGAAGGTGGTGAGAGTAAGTGAGCTTGGGAAGGAAACCTGTGTGAAGAAGTATCAGGAGAGACTGTGTACAGAATGGAAAAAGGTGAGAACAATGGAAGTAAGGGGAGTGGGGGAGGAATGGGATGTATTTAGGGAATCAGTGATGGATTGCGCAAAAGATGCTTGTGGCATGAGAAGAGTGGGAGGTGGGCTGTTTAGAAAGGGTAGTGAGTGGTGGGATGAAGAAGTAAGAGTATTAGTGAAAGAGAAGAGAGAGGCATTTGGACGATTTTTGCAGGGAAAAAATGCAATTGAGTGGGAGAAGTATAAAAGAAAGAGACAGGAGGTCAAGAGAAAGGTGCAAGAGGTGAATACCAGTTATATATATATATATATATATATATATATATATATATATATATATATATATATATATATATATATATATATATATCATTCTGGTATATTCTTCTTCTGGTCTCCAATGTTTGAGAGATAGTTTTTATTTATATCATTAAATGGTTTTCGCTTTTTATTTTCTTCTTCCTCCCACATGCGTCTATCCACCTCAACCCCCTCCCCCAACCCCCTCAGGTGGTGTCACACTTGCGTGTATGCTTCTGTCCAGCTGTGTCATGCCTCATGTTCTGCTGTGTCATGCCTCACGTCTACTGTGTCACTGTGTCATGCCTCACGTCCGCTGTGTCATGCCTTATGTTCTACTGTGTCATGTCACACGTCTACTGTGTCACAGTGTCATGCCTCACGTCTACTGTGTCACTGTGTCATGCCTCACGTCCACTGTGTCATGCCTCACGTCCACTGTGTCATGCCTCATGTTCTACTGTGTCATGCCTCACGTCCTACTGTGTCATGCCTCACGTCCTACTGTGTCATGTCTCACGTCCTACTGTGTCATGCCTCACGTCCAACTGTGTCATGCCTCACGTCCTACTGTGTCATGCCTCACGTCCACTGTGTCATGCCTCACGTCCAACTGTGTCATGCCTCTCGTCCACCATACAATGAGCTCTAGTACTTTACAGCCAACGTAGCCTTGTGCTCAGCCTGTCATTCCTTCATTCACTTTGATTTCTCGAAACCAGAGGCCGTCTGGCCGGCTCGGTGACGAGCTGGTCTTGCGTTACACACGCACACACACACACACACACACACACACACACACACACACACACACACACACACACACACACGAGATTATTCCACAAATTACCCTCCCCCATGTGTGTGTGTGTGTGTGTGTCCTTGCTATAGCATGAATATGTTTGTATTGTCTTATGTTTTCAAGAGCTGGAGATTTGCAATGGTAAGTACATGGTTTGTGGTCATGATGGGGCCGGTCTGCTCTCAGCCCTCGCTCTCATGATGACGTAAGGGGACTGTCTCCCCCCCTTCGCTACAGTAATGTTTACATACCCTCCACACACACACCACACTGCCGGACACATTTTACGACTCCCAACAGTTGTTGAGAAAGACGTAGATGTCTTGAGTACCTTCATCTGAAGTTAATGTCATCGCTTCCTTATCTCTAAGAATATCATTACCGGTTATTATATCTACGTAGGAATCAGTCATAATACATCATGTGTTTGGTTTTACTTTACTTTACTGTCTTTAGCTTTATCAAATTATCTATCGTCGTTGCCTCTTACGCTTCGTGCGCTCTTACCCTCCTTCACAGAGAGCGTTTGTTTAAAGTATGATCCACCCAGGTTCCTCCACTTCTTCCCCCCCTAACTTCCCAGAGAGAGAGAGAGAGAGAGAGAGAGAGAGAGAGAGAGAGAGAGAGAGAGAGAGAGAGAGATCTGTCGTTTTACTCCCCCCCACCAACAAATTTCCTTATATCCCGGGCATCTCCCATTCTGCATGTGAATGTCCTCTGATAACACAACAAATTACCGGGTCTGCCTTTGAGCTGAGTGATGATGAAATATATATAACCCACATTTGTCCACATTAGCGCACACACTCAAGCGTCCTGGGTTTTCACAGATAGAAAAAAAAAAAAGGAAGAGGGGCGGTGGGGTTAGGGGGGAGAAATGTGTATGTAAAGAAGATAGCTTTGCCATTTTCAGGGGGGAAAACCACGGCCTAGGGAGGAAAAAAAAAGAAAAGAGTCAGGAGGTTGTAAGTTCTACAGCGTCAAGGGTATTGTCAAGGGATTCTGAAATATGGTAAGGTGGGATTTATTTTTTTTCATTTCAGATGAACTCAGGGAAGAGCCCAGAAAACGTGGAATTCTCGCCCAATGTCGAAATACACACTTGACGAGACAACTCACCTCTGCTAATGACCGTAGATTGCATTTCGCGAAATACATTATCCGACCTCGTTCGATGATACAGTTGTCAGAGTATTGTAAAGTATATGACCTAACCACCTCCTTCGTCGGCCATGAAGACGTTTGTTTGAAAAGAAAATGGGGGTATGTATATTCAACATGTATTTTAAAGAGGGACAGAGCAGATGTACGTCATCAGTCATCATGTTTTTCAGTGGGATGGGAAGGGGGAGAGGCTGTGAGGGAGGGGAGAGTTCTGAGTGGGTCGCTGATGGGAAGGAGGAGAGGCTGTGAGGGAGGGGAAGTTCTGAGTGGGTCGCTGATGGGAAGGAGGAGAAGCTGTGAGGGAGGGGAAGTTCTGAGTGGGTCGCTGATGGGAAGGAGGAGAGGCTGTGAGGGAGGGAGTGTTCTGAGTGGGTCGCTGATGGGAAGGAGGAGAGGCTGTGAGGGAGGGGAAGTTCTGAGTGGGTCGCTGATGGGAAGGAGGAGAGGCTGTGAGGGAGGGGAAGTTCTGAGTGGGTCGCTGATGGGAAGGAGGAGAGGCTGTGAGGGAGGGGAGAGTTCTGAGTGGGTCGCTGATGGGAAGGAGGAGAGGCTGTGAGGGAGGGGAGAGTTCTGAGTGGGTCGATGATGGGAAGGAGGAGAAGCTGTGAGGGAAGGGGAGTTCTGAGTGGGTCGCTGGTAATAATGGAAGTTAACCTTGCCTCAGTCTGAGGTTTTGCTGGTACAGGAAAAGCTTTTCAGTGGGCAAGAAAAACCACGGAATTGTGTCACAATGCTTGCGTGATAAGCTTAGATAGACGGTAAGCTTGAGACTATGAGCGACAGAGAGAGGGAGGAGAGGTAGACAGATAGATATAGACAGTCTGTCTATAGACAGGTAGACAGATTGATATAGACAGTCTGTCTATAGACAGGTAGACAGATAGATATAGGCAGTCTGTCTATGGACAGGTAGACAGATAGATAGAGACGGTCTGTCTATAGACAGGTAGACAGATAGATATAGACAGTTTGTCTATAGACAGGTAGATATAGACAGTCTGTCTATAGACAGGTAGACATAGATATAGACAGTCTGTCTATAGACAGGTAGACAGATAGATATAGACAGTCTGTCTACAGACAGTTGGACAGAGACTGGCTGCAAGACTGAAAATCAGGGCGAAAGATTCTGCAAATACAATAACAATTCAGGGCCTCAATAACCTTCCCGTATGCTTTAGCAATTTATGATAGCTGATTACGCAATAGAAAATGTGATTAAAAAAAATTACATTTTTCAGCTTCTATAAAGAATGAACAAAAAAAAAAAAGGAAAAAGTCTGGTTATTACTATGACTGATGATCATAACTTTTTGTCATTATTCAGATGTGTTTGCACCTGCATATTTTTCTTCCTAATACACTTTATTTTTTTTCTTCCCTCCCTTCCTGAAGGACATGGGTGGTGGGTATGTAATGTCACTCATTTGATACTATCATTACAATACCTCCTTCAGGAGCGCATTGTGTTGTGTGGTTGTTCCTGGTGTTACTTGGGTGTTGCTGACTTTATGCTGGTGTTACTTGACTGCTGCTGACTTTATGCTGGTGTTATTTGACTGTTGCTGACTTTATGATGGTGTTATTTGACTGTTGCTGACTTTATGCTGGTGTTACTTGAATGTTGCTGACTTTATGCTTGTGTTTCTTGATGGTGCTGCGTGACTGTTGCTGACTTTATGCTGGTGTTACTTGACTGTTGCTGACTTTATGCTGGTGCTACTTGACTGTTGCTGACTTTATGCTGGTGTTACTTGACTGTTGCTGACTTTATGCTGGGGTTACTTGGCTGTTGCTGACTTTATGCTGGTGTTACTTGAATGTTGCTGACTTTATGCTGGTGCCACTTGACTGTTGCTGACTTTATGCTGGTGTTACTTGACTGTTGCTGACTTTATGTCGGTGCTACTTGACTGTTGCTGACTTTATGTTGGTGCTACTTGACTGTTGCTGACTTTATGCTGGGGTTACTTGAATGTTGCTGACTTTATGCTGGTGTTTCTTGACTGTTGCTGACTTTATGCTGGTATTTCTTGACTGTTGCTGACTTTATGCTGGTGTTACTTGGCTGTTGCTGACTTTATGTTGGTGTTCCTTGACTGTTGCTGACTTTATGCTGGTGCTACTTGACTGTTGCTGAGTTTATGCTGGTGTTACTTGACTGTTGCTGACTTTATGCTGGTGTTACTTGACTGTTGCTGACTTTATGCTGGTGTTACTTGACTGTTGCTGACTTTATGCTGGTGTTACTTGACTGTTGCTGACTTTATGCTGGTGTTACTTGACTGTTGCTGACTTTATGCTGGTGTTACTTGACTGTTGCTGACTTTATGCTGGTGTTACTTGACTGTTGCCGACTTTATGCTGGCGTTTCTTGACTGTTGCTGACTTTATGCTGGTGCTACTTGACTGTTACTGACTTTATGCTGGTGTTACTTGACTGTTACTGACTTTATGCTGGTGCTACTTGACTGTTGCTGACTTCTTTCGTTGTTCCGTAACTGTTGTAGAATTTTCGACCCCTACAACCATCTTGTCGACGGTTGCTGACGTTGTTAGCTTGCTGACTGTTCCAAAAAAATTCCTGGCTTGTAGATTTGCTGACGCTCCTGACCTGTAGATCCCCGGCTTCGCTGATTGTTGCTGACGTCATCAAAACTGTCTCATCTGTGAGAGTAAACACTTATATGACTTTTTCCTTGTATGTAGCTTGTGTTCCTGACGTAGCTGACTTTCACTGACGCAACTATCCTGACGTTGACTGTTGCTGGCTTTCCTGGTTTGTTTGCCCGTCTTCTCGGATGATAATGTCAGCCACGCCAGCACCTACACTACGCTAGTGTCAGTTACACCCTAAGATGGACCTCTCGTTGTCAGCTACAATACCACTCACCCCACACCAGTGTCAGCCACATCACCACTCTCACTACACCAGTGTCGGATACATCACCATTAGTGTTACACCAGTGTCAGCCACAACACGACTCGTATTACATCAGAGTCAGCCATAACAACAAACAGCACCACGCCAGTGTCAGCAAAACCACCACTCGTACCACGGTATTATCAGCCACACCACCAACTGCACCACCACTCTTATCACGCCAGTGTCAGCCACACTACCACTCGCACCACAATAGTTTCAGCCACGGCAACCTTAGTACTACGCCAGTGTCAGCCACACCACCCTTAGTACTACGCCAGTGTCAGCCACACCACCCTTAGTACTACGCCAGTGTCAGCCACACCACCCTTAGTACTACGCCAGTGTCAGCCACACCACCCTTAGTACTTCGCCAGTGTCAGCCACACCACCTTTCTTACGACAGCACTGTCTGCCACACAGCGACCCTGATTATATCAGTGTCAGCGACAGCACTTTTCACGTTACAACCGCTACCACACCACACTACCACTCTGTCACACCCACTTACCACCACACCTTCCTCACACCACACTACCACTCTCCCACTCACCGCCACACCTCCACCACACCCACCCTAACGCCATTTAACCTCATGAACCCAACGATCCGGACCTTAGAGTATGATAGTCTGACCTTTGACTTGTCCATTGACCATTAAGGTTAGGTCAAAGACTCTCCCATCGTACGTAAAGGTCGTAAAGTCGTGCTTCAAGGGTCGTGCTGTCGTGTTCCTCACACCCCCTTTGATCATCGTCGACCAAGGGCGTTAGTTAGATCGTTGAAGACCGCATGAGCGAGAGCCATACAGGGAAGGAAGGGACGTCTTGGCTTCAGCCTCAAGGCGCGGACACTCAGATGGATCCTCTTGGCCCACTTGTCGCCGATCTATTTTCTTAAGGTCTCGCGCGAGAGAGAGCGTCGCACGTTGTCTTCAGTTCTCAGTGAGTGGGTGGGTGAGTTCAACATCCCTTCATCTATCGAGTGTGTGTGTGTGTGTGTGTTGATTATACTTGTTCCCGTAAACCTAGATTTGTATCTCTGAATATCGTGAAACGTAAAAGTAATCTCGGTCTCTGATGATGTGGAGTTAGAGGAGAAAAACAAATATTTCCCACCGAAGGACTTTTCTCGGTGTGTCTCATCCCCCTCAGATCATATCACGCGCCACAAGCATTATTTTCATTACCAGTTATTATTCCTCATTCAAATGTATTTTCCTCCTTATTTTCGTGTCGCGGGTTGGTGGTTCTGGGGCGCGGGTGGTTGATGAGCGATTCCTGGCTAGATACTGAGGACGGGGAATTAGATAATGATAGCCCTGGCCTCTTCCAGGGCAGGACGAAGGATACGTACGACTTCCTTTTACGAATCGCCCTCGCACAGTCTCCCTTACGACCGACCTGGCGTTCTGAGGTCGATTTGCTTAAGCGTGAGGTCAGCTCTCTTGGTTTCATGAAGCGCTTTCGAAGAGTCGCTCCCATTCTTGCGGTGAAACTTGACTGTCAAGTCTCGACACGATCATAGAGACGACATATGGTATTTCCCTTTTTTTCTATGCGTACCAAACGCGCGTTATGTGCACGCGACCCTCTCTCGCGCCCGTCACTAATCCCTCATCATGTTATCTGATTGCCTCTTATGTGTGCCTTTTATTTTGATGTACATATAGTTCTTCACTTTCCATTCTCTTCAATGAATCTATAAGGGAAATACTAGGTGGGTTCATGTGGTTTTGATGATTTGCTTTTAAGTGAGTAACTCCTGCACTCATCAGTGGTAAGACATTTCAGATGAATTTCCCTGGATCCTTGTTTACAAATTAGATTTTCTTTTTCATCTCGTACTTGATTATCTTTCAGTCTGCGTAATCGTAATTGTAACGTGCACTTCATGGATTACATTGAGGATTTCACGAACTAATTCTTTCCTCCAGAGTTCAACCGATTACAGTCAAATAATCTAGGAGTCTTCATCATTTTTTTTTCTTTATAGTGACCGACATTGTACGTGCAAAGAATTCCCGAGTCAAAGGCCATCTGGAGTGAGCGGAAAAAAGTAAAAGAAAAGAAAGTAGAAATTAACCAGGGGCTCAGCAGGTTCTTGTAAACCTGACTCTTAAGGAGAAATGGTGATATGAAGAGTGAAAAAAGAGGTATGATAGCTAATCTCCAATTGGCCGATCTTCACACAGAAACTGTGGGAAGCAACAGCCAAACGTGTACCACGGGTCCAAATCACGAGAACAATGGCCAAAGTAATACCTGTAGAATAGAGAGAGAGAGAGAGAGAGAGAGAGAGAGAGAGAGAGAGAGAGAGAGAGAGAGAGCAACAACATCGCGACGTATGGAAAGGGAAGACTGAAAAGAGGTGATGCTAGGAGAGTATATACATAAGACGGAAGGTTTGAATTCCAGATAGAGGCGAAATAGGCGTGCATGGATTAGTACTAGCTCAGACGCATACTGTCTTAGAACTTGAGCAAGTATGCCATCTGAGCCATATGCCTTTTCCACTTGCAACTAGGAGAGTACTGGGAAGATCCTGAGCGAGGCGAATATTAGAAATGGCAAAGGTTCACTGGGAGGAGATGGGAGCGGAGGATTAGAGACTCATCCAAAGTTGAGCTAGATGAAAATAAGGTACCAAAAAGAGCGACTTTATCAGATGTATAATTAACGATAGATTGATCATGTCGAAAATGAGGAGGAAAGGCTGAATGGGTTTCAGGGAAAAGGAAAGTTTCATGGCCCATTACGCACTGTCCCTGATGCGACATGTCTTAGAGCAATATCAATCAAACCAAGAGGGAAAAGATTCAAAAGGTTGGATGCTATTCCATGTGTGGCGGGGTGGCGACGGGAATGGATGAAGGCAGCAAGTATGAATATGTACATGTGTATATATGTATATATTTGTATATGTATATGCATGTATACGTTGAAATGTATAGATATGTATATGTGCGCGTGTGTGCGTTTATGTATATGCATGTGTATGTGGGTGGGTTGGGCCATTCTTTCGTCTGTTTCCTTGCGCTCCTTCGCTAACGCGGGAGACGGTGATAAAGTATGATATATATAAAGATATATGAATAATTGCATATATATATATATATATATATATATATATATATATATATATATATATATATATATATATATATATATATATATATATATATATATTACCCTTTGACAGGAGCTATTGTTACCTTGATCCAGCGAGTATTTCCATACTAAACATTGCCGTCCTGTGTGTTTCTCTATAGCCCAATTCATTGTTCTGTTACGTTACTCTGGTGATCATTTCAACGTTGAACACAACTCGTTAAGGAACAACAGAAAAGGAAATCTTCCGTGATCGATAGTCTTTCATGTTAACAATTAACGTATTAGAAATTTTACATTCAAGATTTGAGAACTGCGATGTCGCTTTCATTTCCCAGAAATTCCATATGATTGATCAAACATTTCTTTATACTTTTTTCTTTTTCTTTTACAACCGATGAGGAGAACAACCCCCCCCCCCAAAAAAAAATTGCTTGTCGTATATAGAAGCAGAGTATTTGTAGTCGACACACACACTGTCGTCGATAAGAATCGACAATTGGCAGTGAGAGTTGGTCTTCAATGAGGACCAAAGCGGAGAGTTACGGCTGAGATTGTCTCCGTATCACAATGATCCCACAGACCACATTGTTCCTGCCAGACCGGCAACAGATACACGTACGTCTACCACACACACACACACACACACTCTCTCCACATTTGACGTCGGAGGATGTTAAGCTTAGGATGATCATGTGGAGTCCTTGTGAAGTGAGTTTCATAGACGTGAGGTTGGTTTTGGGAACGTATTCACACCACTCCTTGTATATAAGGCCGGTGCCTATACTGTTTGTGTAAGACTGTGTGATAACCTATAGGTATAGGGGACTAAAGGGGCGTTTTTATAGTGACTTTTGTTGCCTCATGACCCCCCGTCCGTATATGGTGGCAGTGGTGCTCGTGTGGTAAGAGGAAAGGCGGGATCATAGACACTACCTGGAGTAGTGGTGAAAGTTCGAGGTCCATGAAGGATGACTGAGGTTTCGGGTACCTTTAGACAGATTATCAGTAGGAGGGAAGAAGTTGCAGGTCTTGGCGGAACTTTAGGGGAAAATTGGCAATTTTCAGGATCACTGGGAAACTTCAGGTTTGAGTGAAAGGTTTAGATCTGGTAGAAATCTGAACTTTGAAAAAATTTTCTTTGTTAAGGGGGAGAAGCAACAGGTCTTTGGGGAATTCTGTAGACCCCCCCTTAAGAGACTACGGTATGAGGAAGTTTGGGGTCTTAGGTAAGAGGCCAGGGAGAGAGGCGTCTCGAGAAAGTGGTGGGCCTGATGCTGGTGGATGTGAAGGAAAGTTTAGATTCTTGAAGTTAGCTTTCGAGCTTGGGGAAAGTTGCATATGATAAAGTTCAGAGTTTAGGGAAGGTAGATTCTTTCAAGGGATCTTTTTGGATTCTAAGGTAATATGTTTGTATTGACTCTTGGTTTTTTTGTGGTATATGTTTGTCTTTGTTTATTTACGGAGTTTGTTTATGTTCCACGTCATATCTTCTGGTCTGATTAGCTTTTTGTCTATGTATGGACCTTGTGTCTTTATATATGGACCTTGTTCCTTTATGGACTAATCGACTCAAGGTCAAATCATGCTTTTGATTTGTCCATTATGTTAATAGACTAATAGATCGAATTTGTTATATTTATGTTAACAGACCTAGATTTTTTGTTAAGTTTTGATATGTTAATGGAGTAAATGATATATAGTCTTAGTATGTTAATGTAGCAAATGATATATAGGTTTAATATGGTAATGGAGCAAATGATTTATGGTCTATAGACTTTAATTATGTTGACAGAACTTTTCTGTTTATGGCCTTAATTTTGTTAATGGACCATGTCTGTTTACGGTGCAAGTGATTGTGTTCAATGTTTGTTTATTAATTTTAAAATGTATACTGTAGTCATGGTCAGCGTATAGTCTTAGTATAATATGGTCTTCATCCTGGGCTGGTCTAGATCTGTCTTCACTTATGGTCTTCACCTCATTATGGTCTCTGTCTTGTGCAGTTTGATTTTGTTTCTGGTCTTCGACTGTTTCTGGCCACAGGCTGTGTTCATTTGGTCCTCGTCTGTTTGTTGTCTGTGTTTATGGTCTCAAGATGTTCACGACGATAGACTTGTTATGAATGTATTCTTTCTGATTCCATCTCTTTACTCATCCTTGTACGGGTTCTTCCAATGTGGTGAGGATGGTTGATATCTTCTCCTCTACGGTGTCTACAATAACCTGGTAGACAAGATTGTGATGTATGATATAGATTTCATTTTAAGACGATTTTACTTACACACACACACACACACACTCATTATGAATATATATATATATATATATATATATATATATATATATATATATATATATATATATATAGGTTTGCGGCAGGGGTGTGTGATGTCTTCATGGTTGTTTAATATGTTTACGGATGGGGTTGTTAGGGGGGTGAATGCAAGAGTTTTGGAAAGAGGGGCAAGTATGAAGTCTGTTGTGGATGAGACAGCTTGGGAAAGTGAGTCAGTTGTTGTTCGCTGATGATACAGCGCTGGTGGCTGATTCATGTGAGAAACTGCAGAAGCTGGTGACTGAGTTTGGTAAAGTGTGTGAAAGAAGAAAGTTAAGAGTAAATGTGAATAAGAGCAAGGTTATTAGGTACAGTAGGGTTGAGGGTCAAGTCAATTGGGAGGTAAGTTTAAATGGAGAAAAACTGGAGGAAGTAAAGTGTTTTAGATATCTGGGAGTGGATCTGGCAGCGGATGGAACCATGGAAGCGGAAGTAGATCATAGGGTGGGGGAGGGGGCGAAAATCCTGGGAGCCTTGAAGAATGTGTGGAAGTCGAGAACATTATCTCGGAGAGCAAAAATGGGTATGTTTGAAGGAATAGTGGTTCCAACAATGTTGTATGGTTGCGAGGCGTGGGCTATGGATAGAGTTGTGCGCAGGAGGATGGATGTGCTGGAAATGAGATGTTTGAGGACAATGTGTGGTGTGAGGTGGTTTGATCGAGTGAGTGACGTAAGGGTAAGAGAGATGTTTGGAAATAAAAAGAGCGTGGTTGAGAGAGCAGAAGAGGGTGTTTTGAAAATGGTTTGGGCACATGGAGAAAATGAGTGAGGAAAGATTGACCAAGAGGATATATGTGTCGGAGGTGGAGGGAACGAGGAGAAGTGGGAGACCAAATTGGAGGTGGAAAGATGGAGTGAAAAAGATTTTGTGTGATCGGGGCCTGAACATGCAGGAGGGAAGGAGGGCAAGGAATAGAGTAAATTGGATCGATGTGGTATACCGGGGTTGACGTGCTGTCAGTGGATTGAATCAGGGCATGTGAAGCGTCTGGGGTAAACCATGGAAAGCTGTGTAGGTATGTATATTTGCGTCTGTGGACGTATGTATATACATGTGTATGGGGGTGGGTTGGGCCATTTCTTTCGTCTGTTTCCTTGCGCTACCTCGCAAACGCGGGAGACAGCGACAAAGCAAAAAAAAAAAAATATATATATATATATATACACGACACATAAGTGGCATGACCTCGTCGGATGAGGGTTAGGCGGGAGGTTCAAGTAAGTAATGTGACCACCAAAGGTAGGCAGGGGTCGGGTCATGGGTTAGCTCACAAACTTGTACAAGTTGACAGTTGTTTTGGTTATGGAAAGATCTACTTCATACGTGACTAAACAGATGGTGAGGTCATTATGAAAGCTGTGTTTAATAAGACTAGATTCCATGATGCTTCTGTCTACAGCAAAATGATGATGTATACAATTTTCTGAGCGTTGTTCCAGTCAATAGGTTGGCTGAAGTCTTGAATATGTAGGAACAGGGAGTAGTTTATTCTTGTCCATCACAAATACTATACAAATCCTGCTTTATTCTTAGATTCAGTTCTTTTCCACTCTGTCCCGATGTAACTTTGTTGCATTCTTTGCATGATAACTGGTAAATACAGTACATGTTAAGGGATGTAAGCTGCACTGTTGATGCATAGGAGTGATTTGATGTTACCAATGACTCGTGTGGGGCAGGGGCATTCCTACACCCTTTCAAGTCACGAGATGTAACAGGGTCTCTGACGGACCATTGTTTGGTCCGAGATGGAAAGTGTTTGTTGCCTCGTAGCGCAATGGTAGCGTATTGGTCTGCTTCGCGGCAGTCCCGGGTTCGAATCCTTACGCGCCCAGAGGTATATTGTTTCCATTGATACTTTTCAGGATTATCCAAGGATCAATTTCTGTGAGAGTGTCCTTGTGTTACCCATAACACTTCTAGGGGCTCCTGCACTTCAAGGATGCGCTAATTCCAGTTGCAGGGAAATGCAGACTTGTTTGGAGTGAGCTTTTTTTCTTTTTTTTTACAAGATTATACTCCCAGTGATACTGACATTTCACTTGCGTGTGGCCTCCAGCAGGCGAATGGAAACATGGGGGTGGAATTGAGGCACAGGTTGGAGGAGGGGGCGAAGGTTCTGGGAGCGATGAAGAATGTGTGGAAGGAGAGAACGTTATCTCAGATAGCAAAAATGGGTATGTTTGAAGGAATAGTAATTCCAACAGTATCGTATGATTATGAGGAGGGTGGATGTACTGGAAATAAATTGTTTGGGGAGAATATTTGGTGGGAAGTGGTTGGTCGAGTAAGTAATGAAAGGGTGAAAGAGATGTGTGAAGAGAAAAAGAATGTGGTTGAGAGAGCAGCAGAGGGTGTGTTGAAATGGCTTGGACATATGGAGAGAATGAGTGAGGAAAGGTTGACAAGGAGGATATATGGGTCAGAAGTGGAGGGAGCAAGAGAAGCTGGAGACCAAATTGAAGGTGGAAGGATAGAGTGAAAAAGATTTTGAGTGATCGGGGCCTGAACATACAGGAGGGTAAGAGGTGTCCAAGGAATAAAGTGAATTGGAACTTTGCGGTATACAGGGATCGACGTGCTGTCAATGGACTAAACCAGTGCATGTGAAACGCCTGGGGTAAACCATGGAAAGGCCTGTGAGGCTTGGATGTGGATAGGGAGCTGTGGTTTTGGCGCATTAAACATGACAGCTAGAGACTGAGTGTGAACCAATGTGGCCTTATTTGTCTGTTTCCCTGGCGCTACATATGAAGAAGGGGGTAGCGATGTTGTGTCCTGTGGGGCGGGGTAGCGCCAGAATGGATGAAGGCAAGCAATTATGAATAAGTACATGTGTATATATGTATATGTGTATAAGTGGATATATATATATATATATATATATATATATATATATATATATATATATATATATATATATATATTTTATTTATTTATTATACTTTGTCGCTGTCTCCCGCGTTTGCGAGGCAGCGCAAGGAAACAGACGAAAGAAATGGCCCCCCCCCCCCCCCCCAAACACATGTATATACATACGTCCACACACGCAAATATACATACCTACACAGCTTTCCATGGTTTACCCCAGACGCTTCACATGCCCCGATTCAATCCACTGACAGCACGTCAACCCCGGTATACCACATCGCTCCAATTCACTCTATTCCTTGCCCTCCTTTCACCCTCCTGCATGTTCAGGCCCCGATCACACAAAATCCTTTTCACTCCATCCTTCCACCTCCAATTTGGTCTCCCTCTTCTCCTTGTTCCCTCCACCTCCGACACATATATCTTCTTGGTCAATCTCTCCTCACTCATCCTCTCCATGTGCCCAAACCACTTCAAAACACCCTCTTCTGCTCTCTCAACCACGCTCTTTTTATTACCACACATCTCTCTTACCCTTACGTTACTCACTCGATCAAACCACCTCACACCACACATTGTCCTCAAACATCTCATTTCCAGCACATCCATCCTCCTGCGCACAACTCTATCCATAGCCCACGCCTCGCAACCATACAACATTGTTGGAACCACTATTCCTTCAAACATACCCATTTTTGCTTTCCGAGATAATGTTCTCGACTTCCACACATTCTTCAAGGCCCCCAGGATTTTCGCCCCCTCCCCCACCCTATGATCCACTTCCGCTTCCATGGTTCCATCCGCTGCCAGATCCACTCCCAGATATCTAAAACACTTTTAAAACTGCTTTTCTAAGTATTTCTCACATACATTCTTCAAAGCAAACACCTGATCCACACATCCTCTACCACTTCTGAAACCACACTGCTCTTCCCCAATCTGATGCTCTGTACATGCCTTCACCCTCTCAATCAATACCCTCCCATATAATTTACCAGGAATACTCAACAAACTTATACCTCTGTAATTTGAGCACTCACTCTTATCCCCTTTGCCTTTGTACAATGGCACTATGCACGCATTCCGCCAATCCTCAGGCACCTCACCATGAGTCATACATACATTAAATAACCTTACCAACCAGTCAACAATACAGTCACCCCCTTTTTTAATAAATTCCACTGCAATACCATCCAAACCTGCTGCCTTGCCGGCTTTCATCTTCCGCAAAGCTTTCACTACCTCTTCTCTTTTTACCAAATCATTTTCCCTAACCCTCTCACTTTGCACACCACCTCGACCAAAACACCCTATATCTGCCACTCTATCATCAAACACATTCAACAAACCTTCAAAATACTCACTCCATCTCCTTCTCACATCACCACTACTTGTTTTCACCTCCCCATTTGCGCCCTTCACTGAAGTTCCCATTTGCTCCCTTGTCTTACGCACTTTATTTACCTCCTTCCAGAACATCTTTTTATTCTCCCTAAAATTTAATGATACTCTCTCGCCCCAACTCTCATTTGCCCTTTTTTTCACCTCTTGCACCTTTCTCTTGACCTCCTGTCTCTTTCTTTTATACATCTCCCACTCAATTGCATTTTTTCCCTGCAAAAATCGTCCAAATGCCTCTCTCTTCTCTTTCACTAATACTCTTACTTCTTCATCCCACCACTCACTACCCTTTCTAATCAACCCACCTCCCACTCTTCTCATGCCACAAGCATCTTTTGCGCAATCCATCACTGATTCCCTAAATACATCCCATTCCTCCCCCACTCCCCTTACTTCCATTGTTCTCACCTTTTTCCATTCTGTACTCAGTCTCTCCTGGTACTTCCTCACACAGGTCTCTTTCTCAAGCTCACTTACTCTCACCACCCTCTTCACCCCAACATTCACTCTTCTTTTCTGAAAACCCATACAAATCTTCACCTTAGCCTCCACAAGATAATGATCAGACATCCCTCCAGTTGCACCTCTCAGCACATTAACATCCAAAAGTCTCTCTTTCGCACGCCTGTCAATTAACACGTAATCCAATAACGCTCTCTGGCCATCTCTCCTACTTACATAAGTATACTTATGTATATCTCGCTTTTTAAACCAGGTATTCCCAATCATCAGTACTTTTTCAGCACATAAATCTACAAGCTCTTCACCACTTCCATTTACAACACTGAACACCCCATGTATACCAATTATTCCCTCAACTGCCACATTACTCACCTTTGCATTCAAATCACCCATCACTATGACCCGGTCTCGTGCATCAAAACCACTAATACACTCATTCAGCTGCTCCCAAAACACTTGCCTCTCTTGATCTTTCTTCTCATGCCCAGGTGCATATGCACCAATAATCACCCACCTCTCTCCATCAACTTTCAGTTTTACCCATATTAATCGAGAATTTACTTTCTTACACTCTATCACATACTCCCACAACTCCTGTTTCAGGAGTATTGCTACTCCTTCCCTTGCTCTTGTCCTCTCACTAACCCCTGACTTTACTCCCCAGACATTCCCAAACCACTCTTCCCCTTTACCCTTAAGTTCGTTTCACTCAGAGCCAAAACATCCAGGTTCCTTTCCTCAAACATACTACCTATCTCTCCTTTTTTCACATCTTGGTTACATCCACACACATTTAGGCACCCCACTCTGAGCCTTCGAGGAGGATGAGCACTCCCCGCGTGACTCCTTCTTCTGTTTCCCATTTTAGAAAGTTAATACAAGGAGGGGAGGATTTCTGGCCCCCCGCTCCCGTCCCCTCTAGTCGCTTTCTACGACACGCGAGGAATACGTGGGAAGTATTCTTTCACCCCTATCCCCATATATATATATATATATATATATATATATATATATATATATATATATATATATATATATATATATATATATATTTTTTTTTTTTTCATACTATTCACCATTTCCCGCATTAGCAAGGTAGCGTTAAGAACAGAGGACTGGGCCTTAGAGGGAATATCCTCACCTGGCCCCCTTCTCTGTTCCTTCTTTTGAAAAAAAAAAAAAAAAAAAAAAAATGAGAGGGGAGGATTTCCAGCCCCCCGCTCCCTTCCCTTTTAGTCGCCTTCTACGACACGCAGGGAATACGTGGGAAGTATTCTTTCTCCCCTATCCCCAGGGATAATATATATATATATATATATATATATATATATATATATATATATATATATATATGAAATACTTCACCCCGTCCAATTTTTCTTCACTCAAACCTACATCCCAGCTAACTTGTCCCTCAACGCTACTAAACCTAATAACCTTGCTCTTATTCACATTTATTCTCAACTTCTCCTTTCAAACACTTTCCCAAAATCAGTCACCAACTTCTGCAGTTTCTCACTTGAATCAGCAACCAGTGCTGTATCATTGGCAAACAATAACTGACTCACTTCCCAGGCCCTCTCATCCCCAACAGGCTGCATATTCGCCCCTCTCTCCAAAATCCTTGCATTTACCTATCTAACCGCTCCATCCATAAGCAAATTAAAGAACCATTGGGACATCACACAACACCCCTGCCGTAGACCGACCTTCGCTGGGAACCAGTCACTCTCCTCTCTTCCTACTCGTATATGCCTTACATCCTTGATAAAAACTTTTCACTGCTTCTAGCAACTTACTTCCCACACCATATACTCTTAAGACCTTCCACAAACCATCTCTGTCACCGCTATCATATTCCTTCTCTAGATCCATAAATGCTACATACAAACCCATCTGTTTTTCTAAGTATTTCTCACACCCATTTTTCAAAGCAAATACCTGATCCACACATCCTTTACCACTTCTGAAACCACACTGCTCCTCTCCAGTCTGATGCTTTGTACATGCCTTCAGCCTTTTCAATCAATACCCTCCCATACAGAGTCCCATGGAATACTCAAGAAAACTTATGTCTCTGTAGTTTGAGCCCTCACCTTTATCTCCTTTGCCTTTGTACAATGGCACTAAGCATGCATTCCGCCAATCATCAGGCACCTCACCATGATTCATACATTAACTGAATATCCTTACCAACCAATCAACAACCCAGGTCACCCCCTGTTCGCTTTTAATCCATGAGACTTTAGGTACAATCAGTCAGTCACCTTGCCTGCCTTGAGCCGCGTTCGTATCCTTGTAAATTCATGGAATGTCACAGCAATGTGTGCGTTTCTTTCTGACTCCCGCTGATGGCCGACCCAACACTACAGCATTAGCAATGTAACTGGTAGCCAGGGTGTCGTCATCTGCCTTGCATCTGTTTATAAAGCCTCGATGAAGATAGTCATCGCGAGGAGAATGATGATGGTGATGATGATGATGATGATGATGATGATGATGATGATGATGATACTGATGCTGGTCATAATGGCTGAGATGATGATGATGATGATGATGATGATGATGGTGATGCTGGGCGTGATGGCCGAGATGATGATGATGATGATGATGATGATGGTAATGGTGAAGATATGATGCTGGGGGTGATGCTGATGATGATGGTCGTGATGGTGGTGGAAATGGTGAACATATGATGCTGGCGTTGGCGGCCGAGATGATGATGATGATGATGATGATGATGATGATGGTAATGGTGAAGATATGATACTGGCGTTGATGGCCGAGATGATGATGATGATGATGATGATGATGATGGTGTTGATGGTGAAGATATGATACTGGTGGTGATGGCCGAGATGATGATGATGATGGTGGTAATGGTGAAGATATGATGCTGGTGGTGGTGATGATGATGATGATGGTAAAGATATTCTTCACAGATTTTGTGACGCAGATGAGGAAGATGTTGAGATTAAGGAGATGAAGATAATGGTTAATCAGGAAAATCTTTAGATTGATAAAGACAATAGTTTGAATGTTAAAAATGTGTTGATAATGATGATGATAATAATGATTATAGGAATTACAAAGACGAACGAATATTTCTTTAAAAAATAATATGTTTCCTTGAGAATATCTGTTTTCAGGAATGTAGACAGACTTCAAACTCCCAATCAACATAGCAGGACATCAGACAAATCAGGCTGGAGACAGTGCTAGTTACAATGAGACACTGAGACAGACTCTGTCTTAGTGAGCAAAGCACAGACAAGTTGAGTCTATGATAACGGTTGCCACAGACAGACTCACGCCAACAGACAATATGATATATACAACTTTTCATCAGTGTTTCAACACAAACTCATAAAACGTACATAAAAGAAATAAAAACAGACAGAATAAAAAGGTAATCGACCCAAAAGATATTTGTATTGATAGGAACTAAGTGAGAATTTCGTATAAGAGACAGATAGACATTTCTCATGTGCTAATCTTTAGACAGAAGATAGCCAGATAGACAACAGCCATGCATACCACAGGATAGAAGACATACAGAAACAGACAGACAGACAGACAGACAGACAGACAGACGGACAGATAGTTGGACAGACAGACGGATAGAAAGTCGGACAGAGAGACGGACAGAAAAACAGACAGAAAGACAGACAGACAGATAGACAGACAGGACATACAGACAGACAGACAGACAGACAGACAGACAGAGAGAAAGACAGACAGACAGACAGACAAGACAGACAAACAGACAGACAGAGAGAAAGACAGACAGACAGACAGGATGACGGACAGACGGATAGAAAGACGGACAGACAGACACAAAGACAGACAGAAAGACAGACAGACAGGCAGACAGACAGGCAGACAGACTAAGAGAACAGACGTCTAGAACAATAGGGACGGAAGGCAGGCGGGAAAAGTGCATGTGAGTTGAGATGCTCGGCCAAAGAATGCACATTAACCGGGAAGATCAAAGGGAGGCGCTGGAGATGGTCTGATCATGCAAATAACATCGATTGCAATGACTAAGTTAAGGCGGCTAATGGATGCGCGAAAAGAAAATAAAGCCAAAGTAATTGCTGGGAGATAGATGGAAAATGGATAAGAGGGTAGGGAGACGTGGATGCCGGGAGATAGAAGACGAGGAACAAGGGGGAAAAAAAGAATAAGGAAAAGGAGGGTAGAGTAGTTCATCTACGTCCTTGTGAGATAGTGAAGATATTAAAGATAACAAAATAGATAAAAGTAGCAATATTAGCTAAATAAGTTGGGTAAAGATGAGACGTTAAAGCTTTGCTATCAGGGAAAGAAACAGTAGATCACACGACATGGTATGGAGACTCGCAGATGCATGACTTCGTCGTACATATCATTACCCCCCCTTCAAGCATGACGTACCGGCTTGGCCTTTGACCCGTTCAAGTGGTTAATGACGTGCACGGCGAGGGCTAAGCAACGGCCGTACTCCCGCCATGCTCAAGGGTTCGACAAAAGACAAGTGCTAAGGGAGCATTGCACGCCTTTTGCGATATCGAACACCCTTGTCAACAGGTGTGAGTGCGGCTTGCTGGAACTCTCTCGTCTGGCTATTATATCTTTTTTTTATATATGTTGTACATATTACTGATCTGTTGTCTTCTGTATCACCGATGCCTTCTCATTGTCATTATTGTCATCATCATTGTCTTATCACCATCATCAGCTGTGTCTCCATCATCGTGGTCCTCGCCGATATCATTTATTGATTGTTATTGAGATCTTTTCTTTTTGTGTCTTGCTGTCATCCTCCTCCTGATGCATCGTTGGGCATCGAGGGTGACGTTGACCTGTAACTTTCGATGAACGAAGACTTGTTACAAGAATCTTTGTGGACGTCGATGTCCATTGCCTTTAAACCCTCCTCTTCCATACTTCTCCTTTCCTTTTTCTTTTTTCAATAAACCTCAAAGCCTAAAAATACGTACAGAAAGGGTGAGCCTTGGTCAGCTGTGGCCACGAGATATCGTTCTCCTGCAGACCATCGCCTTTCGCCTTCCACCAACATATCTGAAAACGTTTGGCAGTGTTTTAGACAATTTGCATATCAGCCATTACTTATATCACTCTCCCTCATGCTTATGAACTATCGCATCAAGCAGAGATTTCGCGAGAATCAAACCGGTTCTATAAATGCATTAACTCGGATATTTATTCTATCGTCTGTGTGTCCTCTAGTCTTTTGCATGTTTTGCCTCTAACCTCTTCAACACAACGGTACGATCCCTCTGCACGACGGTACGATCCCTCTGCACGACGGTACGATCCCTCTGCACGACGGTGCGATCCCTCTGCATGACGGTATAACTTTTGAGCACGACAGTACGATCCTTCTACACGACGGTATAGCCTTTGAGCACGACGGTACGATCCTTCTACACGACGGTATAGCCTTTGAGCACGACGGTACGATCCCTCTACACGACGGTATAGCCTTTGAGCACGACGGTACGATCCTTCTACACGACGGTATAGCCTTTGAGCACGACGGTACGATCCTTCTACACGACGGTATAGCCTTTGAGCACGACGGTACGATCCTTCTGCACGACAAAAATGTAATCTATGAGAGCGACGGTACGATTTTTGGGTATAATGCTGTGATCTTTGACTTGACTCTTTCTGGGTCAAGTGAAAGGCCAAGCCATCATACCTTTGAGTTATCCCCTCTTGCTCAAAGGTCTAAATAATTTTGAACACGTGTATACGACCAGTGAATAAACACAATCACATGTCAAATCGATATCTAATGTCATGCACGTATTTTTCCTCCTTTTTTCTTTCTAAATCGAGCAAAGAGCAGAGTTTGCAGTGTTCAGAACACTCGCTGGCCAGCTGACTTCGATGATATGTTTGTAGTGAAAGTTGTGTCCGATTCCCTGCCATTCATAGTGTGATAAAGCTCTCCATTCTCCTGTTACTGTGCTACACGTTCTTATTACAGCCTGGTCCCTGCCTCACGCCTCTTCTCCCTCATCCCCTTCCCAACTTCCTCACCCCCCCCCCCATACCTCCTCCTCCTCCTCCTCCCATTTCTTCTTCTTTTTCAATTGGTCATTTAACTAAAAGAATTGGGTTTGGACAGGGGAAGGTGAAAGTCTAGATGGAGAGAGTTCAAGACTATAGAGTACAGGTGTATGGTGTAGGGTCTGTGGTGCTTGGGAAGGTCCTCTGAAAACGTTTCTTCTTATTACTTATTCATACACCACCGGCAGACTAGGGGTACGTATGTAACGATGGCGTTACTCGTTACTTAAGGGAAGGGAGAAGTAGCTAAGCTGAGCATTGTTTATTGTGTACATCGTTGAATGGCTGGAGGCTTAGTGCTTTGACGCTCCGTCGCTCCCATACCCTGTCTCTCCTCAGTCTCCTTCCCTCTCCCCTCCCAGTCATCTCCCCTCTCCCCTCCCAGTCTCCTCCCCTCTTCCCTCCCAGTCTCCTCCCCTTTTCTCTCCCAGTCATCTCCCCTCCTCCTCCCAAGTCATCTCCACCCCCATCCTTCTCACACTCCTCTCATCGTCTTCCGCTCCTTCTCCTCCTCCCCTTCCTCCTCCTGGCCTTTCCTCTCCCCCCAACCTCTCCAGTTCCCTGGGTTACTCACGGACGATTGAGAGGAACCTCTAGCTACATCTCCTTCAGCTGTAGTGCTTACTGTGTGCCGGGTGAGGCTGGTATGATCTTTCCTGGTAATTTGTGGAGATACACTCTTGGCCTCACACATTCACATAAACGGCTACACATAGATGCATATATCAACTTACACTCAGACATACAGTCGTATATTTCGAAAGTTACTTCCACATGCTGACCGACACAATGCACTTACACGGAATTTTGAAGCCAATGACAAGTACCATTAACGTAAATGTTGCCCAGCATCGCGTCTTTGATCCTTTACATACTTGATGCCCTCCACAAACCCTCCCAGAAATACCAGCATATTCTCCAACGCAACAAAAAAAAAGCAACACATTCCTCACGTCCACCTTCCTCGAACCTCGGCACGAACCTCCGTATGAAAGGAAATATTATCCTACCGGCTGCCAGGCACGCCAACCATCCCCGCTATGTTGACAAGACTAATTCTCGTGTATGGTTAGCACATTCCCCTATTTCAGCTTTTGCCTTATGCAGCAGCAGCAGGCCAGCTGTCTTGTGTTGGTGGGATCTCTCCTCCTCCTCCTCCTCCTCCTCCTCCTTCCCCAGCACTCGGGGCATTCTCCAACAGCGGTTAGTGGCACGCCTCACCAACTACCACTACCACGATCAGTTGCCACTCCACCACTCATACCACCACCAACGCGTCGCTGTGCCCTTGCCAGACAGATGACTGTCGCTCATTTTTTCCTCCCAAATCTCCAAGTTGTATTCTTTCATACTGATGTCCTGTTATTTGTTACCCTTTCAAAACTTTTTTTCTTTGAATTTGAATTTCTTATCTAGTGATTCATTCGGTATAATGGCTACTTAATCTTTGTCTTCTGTAGATGCTTTTCTTTTGGCTTCAATATTTTCTTGTGGTTTGGTTGTGTTTCAGTTTTTCTTTTTTTTTTCTCGTCTGTTTCTTCATCGTCACTGTTCAGTATTTGCCCCTTTCCTCCCGTCATCATTTAGTCTCTATACTGACGGTTGCGTCTCTCTCTCTCTCTCTCTCTCTCTCTCTCTCTCTCTCTCTCTCTCTCTCTCTCTCTCTCTCTCTCTCTCTCTCTCTCTCTCTCTCTCTCAGCGTCGAGCATAAAACTGTTCACCTCAAACTTCCTTCACTCGCGTACAGTCTTGGTTGACGATCCATACAACGACCTCACGAGCAGGTGGTCGTCACCAGGCTCCAGAGCACCTGCTCCACTGTCTTGTGCGTCGCGTGTTTTAAAATCTTTGTTGTCGCCTGCGTCGCATAGCAGACACTGGGGGATTTATGTGTCCGTCTTTGCTCTCCGTCCGTCAGTGTTGGGAGTTGCGCTTTACCCTGGAACTTAACTTTGGTCAGAATTCCCTAAGTCTTAATATTATCCTCATGAAAGAGCTGAATGAAGTGAGATCTATAATAACTCTAGTTGGGATTTTGTTTAAGTTGGTCATGTTATAAGGAAAAAGGTTTGCCCTGGGACTTAATCAGGCACATAAACTTAGGGAAAAATGCCAACTATGACCATGGAACTTGATGAAGTGGTTTAGTATTTATCGATTAGTAAGTCAACCCATTTCACCCTCAAATGAAAGTCCTGCAGTGTAGCATATACCATTGGCACACACTTCTAGCTTGCTTTTGGTGTCATCGAGGCAAAGGTATTTCTCCTATATTCCTTTGTGTACCAAATCTTCACCAGTTCGAGGTGAAGCTGGCTACATGGCACAGTTCTCATGACTTCATCTGTGCCGTGTGACACAGACTTTTGTCACAGGCAGGAAACCGATTGATATACCGGCCTGAGGGACAACCGTTCTCATAAGCACGAAGTGGAAGTTTTTCATGGAAAACGTAGGTGACAAATGACTTCTCTGAACTCTACACTCTCCGTTATTACCAGCGCTGTTGACCGTTTGGGATTAACAGTGTCGATGTCCGTTAGGGATTGAACAGTGCTGTTGTTGTCTGTCTGAGATTAACAGTTCTGTTTTCGCATTCGCATACAAAAGTTTATTTCCATTCGAGATCAAAAGTGTTTAGTGGTTTATTATCGATTAGCGTTTTACGGTATGGTTTGAGTGAGGGGATTCAAACCCGTATAACTGTCTGGATCAGCATGTTCACTTTGACCTTTTGACCATTATGTTATGCTCTGTTGTGACCTTCCCATTACCTCTGTGTGTTGATCCTTCCCTAAAGAGATTGTGTTGGCCACTCCATCATCTTAGTGCGTTAATTATTTTCCGAGTGTTATCACTGTGTCTAGGTTCTCTTGTGATGGCGAGGACTAAGAGATGGATACAATGCTTTGCTGAATATGTACATTGGTGATATTGCTCAGGACGAGCTGCTGCAAATGGAGTAGGTCTGGGCATAAAGGTGAGTTAAGGTGAGATGTAGCAGGTAAGGTTACCGTGGCGCTCGTGCAGGTGAATGTGATGAGTTAGGTGTCTTGGGGGGGGCAGGCGCTAATTGAGTGTGAGTCGTTGCGCAGAGCCGATGTTGGGAGATGTGAGGTGTGGTGAGGCAGACGATCTGTGGGATGTTGGGTCTCGTGAAGCTTCTACAGAAGAGAGGAAAGTTGCTGAGGTCCTTAGTTCGAGGGCTGGTGTTGTAATTTTGTGCCTTATGCTGTATAAGCCGTGGCCGTAGGTCTCCTAACTTAAGCTGTTTCAAGAGACGGATGCTGGCGTTGTCCCAGGGCAGTCCTGCCGAAGGGGAAAGAGTCAGAGCACTTATGATGAGGCATCGCAGAAACCCTGCTTGAGGTTGCTAACTTAGAAGTCACATGGCAGATATTTCCAGTGGCAGAGTGCGCCTCATTATCTAGAGCTGGTGGACTGATTCAGTGCCCCCAGTGATGCAGGAGTATATTATGAGGTACGATGGGTCGACCACTCCGATAGCGTTAATTGTGTAGGCGTGTTCGCTAAGCCCAACACGGTGGCCCCCTGGAGGATTATAGAGGATTGTTGATTAAAGGAAATATGACGCAAATACACTTCCCGTTGTGAAGGTTCATGTAGTCTACCTGCTACCTGGCATATGACCTGTCAAGATCACATAGCTTCACACTAGACTAATGTCAGGTACCTGTTGAGACCATTACGGTGTACCTGGTGTCTACAACTGACTGTGAGAGTGATTTCACTGCAACATCAAATCGCTCTAAGAGATACAAGATTTTTGGCTGCATCCATGCAAATATCCCATGACACGATTTTCTTTGGCACCCCATTATTCTGGTGCTGACCTTTTCAGTCCATTATTGCTTTTCCCCATTGCTTTGGTGGGCTGATCATCTCATTAAGGGATGGTTTTGACCATTCTGTTATATAGGTGCTTTGACCAACCCATTACATGAATGTTTTGATCTTACTACATCAGTTTCGATATTCGCGTTACACTGATGTTTTAACCATCCCACTGTGTGGATGTTTTGATCATTCTATCCCAGTAGTGTTTTGACCACTGCAGTACATAGATAACGTTATCATTCCACTCCTGCAGCGTTTCGGCCACTCCAATACGTTAATATTTTCGACATCCCAGTCTCCCTGTAGTTTGATTATTCTATTGTATTGATGTAATTTTTTTGCCTCTGTCAGCGTTATTGATTGTACCATCTCATTCCAGTACCGGTAATGTTTTACCCACATTATTACGTTATAGTTTGTCTTCCTGGGTCACCCGGGACATGACTGTGACATTGCTTCCTATCCCTGGGATTACGTGTCAGTAGTATCAGTGATGGAGGATTGTGAGGAGTTAACTTGTATTCTCTTCATTGTTAACGAAGCCTGATCGTCTTTCTCTCCCCTCCTCTCCTCTGTGTTTCCACCCTCAACCCTGCCCCACTGGATGCCTCTTCACGATCAGCTCTTAACGAATATGATACTCTCAGTTTAAGTTACTGTATACAAGACCTTTGTCTCACACATGTGAGTTGCCCTTTCTCCTCGCGTCTGTACCCTGCTCTTTGCCCTCTGTTTCTGCAGCACTCCCGGTGTTTGTGGTTTAGAGTCTCCGTTTTCGTATGTTGCAAGTTGAATCCCTGACTCATTCGCCGCTACATTTCTTCCTTTGTCGATCGCCTGCGCATCGTGCGTGATGTTGGTTTCTGTCTCTACGAAATCATTCGCTACGTTTCATTTCTTTTCATGATGGAGTCTATATGTGCTCTGTGTATAAACATAGGGATACGTTTTGACTGCCGATGGACATACTTATCGAGGCGTTGCGCGTTTGAGACGCCGGAAGACGGAACACAAATAGATAAACAGAAGACATGAAAGCGTATCGACCAAGAATTTTTTGTCCGTGTTGGATTTGCTGTGACTGACTCGTTACCAATCCATAACATATCTGAGGGAAGAGATTTAGTAGAGCCTTGTATCCTGCATGATGTATTACTTTGGATAGCAAAGACGATACTTCCATGGCCTTAGCTTGCGGGCTTGTGGTACAGATGTCGAGGAAGCGTTTTGTTATAGCACTTGTTAATGCAAATGTTTAGACGATATGGCTATCCACGCGGTATGAAGAAAGTGACGAATTGTTTGACAAGAAGCACATGAATGAGGGGAGTTTAAGTGAGACCAGGTGAAAGGAATGGTGTAGAAAACTGTAAGATGAAAATGAGATGGTAAAGTTGAGGGTAAAGGGGGACGAAGGTAGAGGGAGGGGAAAGCGTAGTCATGGATGACAGCAGAGTGCCGAAGATTAAAACTAGTAGGGCGTTCCATGAAACACCTCTGTCACCTGCAGTGCAGCGTAGTTATTGAGAGTGGAACGAGGATGAGTGAAAGCATTGTTTGGATAGCATCAGAGGAGTGACAGGTCACCAGAGGCCAGTGATAAAAGCAATGTTGATAGATAGTTTGTCATCTCTCAGGAAGTTACTGTATACAGGCCGGCCCGGTGACATGTACGTAAGCTATCCATGAACAAGTATTTAACTGCCTAATTGACTTTTGTTTATCTGAAAAGAAAATATGAAAAGAATAAAACTTAAACCTACGCGTGTTATGTAAGAAAATATAAAACATTCATTAACTATAAATCACAAGTTGCATTGTTAAATGATCATTAGTAAATAATAATGAGTTGTTTTGTCATTTGATCAGTGGTAAGTAATTGCAAGTTATATTGTTAGATGATCACTTTTAAGTACAGTATCTGCAATAAATCGTGTCTGGCACCATATATTTTCAAAGGCGATGTCACACTTATATCTAAGTAATTTGTTAACTCTTCTTTGGCCTTGATTACCATCTGCAGACGTCTGGACATGGAATTGGCTAGGCTCCTAAAGAATTCTCGGTCCATGTTTTAGGTCCATAGGGTCTCGATCTCCTGAATGAGGCGAGGCACTAAGGTGGTGTTGCAGGTAGCAAGCTTGGCTTTCATCTAGTTCCAGCACTTCTCGATCGGATTCAGTTTCGGGAAGTTCTCAGACAATCTTGCAGTTGAATCCTTTTCTCTGATAGCCAGTTCATCGTCTTTTAGCCTGATGGCAGGCGGCGCTATCCTGCATTAAGTGATCACACACGTGACCCCTCGTAGAAAGAAAGCAGATGGTCCTCTGGCACCTTATGCACTGCCCTCCATTAATTGTAGAGTTTGAAGTAAGAAATACAACTCTACTCATTGCACTACAACAGCAAGGCCAGCTCACTTCACTCTCGGGAGGTCTTGGCTTTTTAACAGCACCCTCCACCTCCTTCTGTTGATGTATCAAATATACTGTACTGTACTCTCCTAGGTATAGTTATCTTTAGTTTTTTATATTATTTGTTATCGTCTTTTTTTCTCTTCTCGCTTTTCCAAAAAGTCTTACCAATACTTTTTTTTGTATAATTGTGCAATGACAGGTAGGTTAAGCTCGCCATTTGTTTTGCTTTTTATATAGCCTTCTCTCTTTTATTCTAAAACAGTTTCTTGTCTTATTTTTTGTAATACCCAGGTATCTAAATATTACTCTTATTTTTAATCATAGTTGATCCACATTCATCACAAACTCATAAGAGCATCAATCATTCTTTTTACTTCTACTAGGAAAAAAAAAACATTTGTAAAGTGATTATCTATTTTGAATTTATCGTCTTCAAATCGTTTTCCTAAATTTTTCAATTTTTATATAATCCTTTATGTATTTGATTTGTATTTAAGAAAGAGTCATACTGGCTAGCATCCTCAGGCCTCCTCACCCTCCCTGGCCACGACTGCACACATTGAAAAGAACTTTCATCGGCAAACATCGCCTCACTCCACTCTTGCTCACTCCTTTTATAGGCGATGTAAAATTGTTCTTTAATAGACGTTTCCTGGAAGCTTTGGTTAGGTTTTCTGAAGTCATTACAAGTTTGGCGGCTGAAAAGGGAGGTTGCTTCAATATTTCTCGTCTCTGGAGATCATCTGTAGATCTAGAAGTCTTAGTTAAGCGACCATGATAGGTTTTGGTGATGGTATGACGTTGTCAAGGAGGCCACAAGCGCCACCTGATCATGTGTTCTGAGAGCCCTGGACGTTAGAAACCTCATATGTACCCACATTATCTTGCTTCCAGGCAAGAATTCGGACTCTCCCCTCCTAATGAAAGTAAGAACCAACAAAATCAAAGCACAGGTGGGAAGAAATACGGTGCGCGGAAGAGAAATTCTCAAAATAAAGTGTCAGCCAGGTGTAGTAAAGAAAGGACATCTTCCTTAAAGATAGCCTGAAGCACACCGAGGCAGGTTTCTATTGCTCACACCGTTGAAAACGCTAGTCTCAGCGACCAGATGTGCGATGATTTCAACCTGAGAGATATGCTTGAATTCACAATAAACCTTTGGAGTGCACCGCCTTTGAAAATGGACGTGGGTGGAATAGGTTTTTTTTTTTTTCTTTTTTACTGTAGTCTTAAGTCACATTGTTGATTGATCAGTGGGAAGTAATTACAAGTTGCCTTATTAATTGATCAGTGGTAAGTAGTGATACGTTGTTCTATCAATTGATCAATTATAAGTAATTATATGAATTACAAGTTCCTTTCTTAACTGACAAGTGGTAATTAATTACAAGATGTACTGTTAATTGATCAGTGGTAAGTCATTACAAGTTCTTTAGTTCATTGATTTTTGCTAAGTAAATGCAAGTTGCGTTACCAATTGATCAGTGGTAAGCATTGAGCACTCAAGACTAAGGCAGTTTGGCAAGACATTACACAAGCAATGAAATGTTTAACACCGTCCCGACAATACAACACGTACAGAGATATTGCTCAAACATATTTTGACTCATTATGTACTTCACCTTCTTGGTGTTTATCATGTTAACACCATTGTGATCGCTGTGTTGAACATTTCCCAAGTGGATGTATCCAGTATGGAAAAAAAAAAAAACAGGTGCAAAATCCAGATTGGAGTTGTGGGTCTTCTACCATTTAAGTCTACAAATGATGGATCAATTGAATTTCGTGCATCTCATTGAGATTTTTCAGGTTATGACGAAGGTTATGTTGCAGGTTGAATACTGTGTGACTCCCGACGACGAACGGACAGACAGACGGGATAGCATACAGACAAACAAACACCTTAAGTGTCTGCCAAGTTACGCTGGTGACACAGAAAGTAGTTAGTTTTGAGATGTGGTTCATTAAACTGAGGATCGAACGAGTTAGGATGAAGTGGATAGGCTCTGCATCACCGGATGAATAGAGAGAGGAGCTGAAGAGAAACTCATGGCATAGTAATCAGTAAGGAGTCATACGACTGGTCTGATGGGTGACGTGAAAGCAATGGTCGGGGATTACGACAACCCAGAGCAAGCAAGAGTGTGGGCGGATAGGGTATACATGTGAGGAATGGTGATGTGGGCTAGTTACTCTGGTGTACTGAATATAATCTCTGCATGACTAGTACCTTCTCAGGCATAGACTAATTTGTACATGTGCATAGGAGGTACGGTCATGATGGGTGACGAGGATACTGTGAGCTGTGTAAGTGGAGCAAGAGGTGGTGGAAAGAATTGGGTGATAGATACCAAAGTGCAATGAGGTATTGGTGAGGTAGAACACAGCAAGACGTGCAGTAAGTTTTTGAAAGTGGAGGCTCTTGTCACTGACAAAAGCCCACATCGTGGAAAAGTATCTTAATAGTAACAGAAGGAGTGGTATATATGTCTTTTGAAAAGAGTAAGATCGTAGTTGTGAAGAGAGATGTGAGGGGGGGTAAATATTCTCAAAGCTTCGAGGCGCAGAAAAAACAGATATCACAAAGGCCTAACCTTGGGTTGCCAACGGCCACACAGTAATCATGTGACACAGGAGCTTGCTGAATATTACATGATCTAGCTCCTGGCGGAGGAACACCAGCAGCCAGCTCTCGGAGCAGAAACCAAAGTAATATCTGTAGAAGAGGGGAAACTGAATCAACACTGCAGCAGAGGATGAATCGGTCAGGTATAAAGGGTCAGACTGGGAGAGCTTATAAGATGGATTGCTTTGGACTCTACTCTGTCTGGTAAGTCTGTAGAGGTAGAATCTTTCTAGATGTGAGGACAATACCTCTTAAAAGGACGGTACAGTCTTTTGTTTAATCGGAGCAACCATTTCGAGGAAAAGGATTTACGGCATCTCAACAGAGCTCCTAGCTGCTTCTAAAGGTTGTCCAGTTACAGTAGATGTTACAGTGACACCAGCTACAAGGAAGTACCGTGGAATTACAGATCCCTCAAAGGATACGAGAAAGTTGTGAAGGATTTCAGATAGAGATGGACAGAAATAGGGTTACAGAGGCATTCCAGTTGACCAAGCTATGGAAGTCCTTTCCAAGTCTGAGTTTATAAAGGAAGTTGTGATGATTGAGTCGCAGGTCTAGTAAAAATGGGGCGAATTGAGAGGAATACTTTATGAGTCGTCAGCCGTTGAAGAGAGGAAGTCGTTGGTAAAAAGAATAAAGAGTGGAGAAGGCAGAAAAGAAATCTAAATGACACTTCTGTTGATAGGGAAAGAAGGAAAGGTTTATCCATCTGCAATTATAGAATTATAGACTAGCCAGGGAGGAAACTAGATATGAGAAGAAAAGTGAGAGGAGATTGGAGACCAGATCCCATTGCCACCATCTGTCGAAGGGTTTAGATATATCAAGGAATGTATCATAGGATTATCCAAGTCCCCCATGGATGATGGACGGATAAGAAAGGATATCATACGTCGATCTTGCTTCGCGAAGGCTGAAGGCCGTGCTAGTTATCAGAGAGAAGACTGTGGAATTCAAAATATTTAAAGAAATAAGACCTGGAGAAGGATTCAGAGACTGAAAACATTACATTAAAAGTCGGAATGATTAGAAGGGTCACCTCTCACTGAGATAAGCTGTAACAATGTATTTGTCCAAAAAGAGGGATTCGTTTTTGCTTATTACAAAGATTCAGAACAGACGAGCAAGCACAGGCGCAAATTCAGAAATCAGGCCCCTTTAAAACACGAGGATGGATGTCATCTGGTCACGCGTACCCCTGCCTATGTTCAGAGAGAGAAGAGCTTGTTAGACTGTACGAAACAAAGAGATTATGGATAGGGGTATAGGTATGATAAGAGGAGTATTAGGGGGGTCAGGGGAAATCAGCCATCCAAGCTGGAGGCAGAGGAGACGAGAATAGAAAAAATAAGTTGCTTTGTCAGTGGAAGAGACAGCTTTAGTATAGTTAGAACTGAAAAGCTGAGGAAAGATTGTACGAGAGACAGAGAGATATTGTGAGAGGCGCTTTCAGCGAAAGACCAGACAGATCAATCAGATGTGGTTGTGAACCACCTTCATTTTCTCAGCGTGGACAGTAGATAGATAAATAGAAAAAGAATTATTTAGATAAACACTTAGATTGTAGCAAAAGAGATGTGTGGGTGAAAAGAGGAAATTAAGAAAAGAAAAGGCACTCAGCAAAGGAAAAAATATGCTAATAGTGTCACAGATGTACAAGATGCATCTGAGGCGACGATTACCGCGAGAATGTATCAAGAACTCAGAATTCAGTGGCTAAAGAGAGACACGACTTCTATCAAGAATGTCAAAAAGAATGACTAAAAGGATAGTTAAAAAGATGGATTAGATATGGCATTAAGAGGTGAGTTCTAGGTTTTATGCACATAAAGGGTTATTCCGAAGGAGTATTAGAGAATTGAGAAAAGGAAGTACAGCAGTGGAGGAGGGGGAAAAGGATGTACATAGTTATCTTTTATCAAAGTGAGAGACATGGCTTATGCAAGAGATGGTCGTGAATATATTGAGGACTTGATGAATATGAGAGGCGTGTTGTGGCGAGGTATTCATTCAGTGATGGTGGTGGCCTCTGTCGCCCAGTTACTGTATTTCACTGCCAATGCCGTAGTTTGGTCAATTCCTCTGTTCTCCAGAGCTGTTCAGTCGTTTATGTCATCAGGATGAATGGCTGGCAACAACACTGCCCTGATGATCGAACTTGTTCTACCTACACAGTTTATTATCACTTTTGCCGTATTCATGGTCGTTGTTATTTGATGGCTTATGCTCATGATGTGTTTTCCCCAAAGCTTGAAGATATGTGGTGTAGTCATCGTGCCCTTTTCTTCTCTGCATCATCTCGTGGTTTTGAATATTCTTTTCCTTTCGTATCGTAACTTTCACATCATCAACAGCCATCTGATTGTGTTTTGTTGATATCTATTACTGACTCAGTGGACGGCAAGGACTGTAAGGTGAACAATATGCTCTTTTTATCATTTGTTTAGACGAACGAGATGATGGGGCTCTGCTGTCGGGTCTGTGATCTTCGTAAGGTTCCCACATTGCAGCTCCTCGTCAGATCAGAGCCCTTCGTCTGGGCCCCTCGTCAGGGCCACCACGTCAAGGCCGCTCACCAGGGCGCTTCGTTAGAGCACATCGTCTGAACACCTCAACGTTGCTGTACGTTCACTGACTGGAAGGTTCAGACATGTTCGTATTCATCTAACATATTCTCTTAATATCGTTGTATTCATCATTGTTCTTGCTGCTCTCACCCATCGCCTTGGTAGCCCATGTACTCACATTAGGCGCAAATATGAAATGAGGCAACGAACGCTGCCACTCCCCACACCCTCACCTCTTCTCGCCCCCCCCGGGAACGTTAGCGAGCTAGGTAGCGAGCAAGGTCACCCGAGGCGGGCAGTGGTAAGCAGAGGGTGGTGTCATGTCATGGCTACACAGGGAATATCTCAACGATATGACTTCTATATTTAATATTAAGTCGCGATGAATACAGATTTGGACGGGACACTGAAGCTAAGAATCATCACTCATGGTAATGGTAAGCTTCATGTTGGGTTCGGCAAGAAAAGTTCGTTATAAAGGACAAGTGTACAAGCCAGTGTGTTTCAAGATGCTATCAGTGTTCTCGGCAACAGGCTGGCTGTCTGACATCATACATTCTAAAACACCATTACTGAATGACCACCTCTCACAAAATACATAAAGTCATTGCAAGTGTCTGTGTATGTCATAAAAAGTGAATACCAAGTGATGATATATAGTCAAAAGATCCCTATTGCGTTATTGGTTTAGGCATTTGTTGAGGAAGTTTCTAGAAGCGAATATATGTACATGTAGAGAGAGGGAAAGATTATAGTCATCATATATATCAGCTTAATGTATACTATTGACAGAAATGGCTCTGTCGTTACATTAGTGGAAATCGGTTTGATGTACTGGTGTACGCAAGGCATATGTAGTTGACGTTGCATGGTAGTTAACGTTGCTGACTGTGAGTTCATACATGGGCCCGCCAGGGTTCTACTCGATATATGCCATTTCCCGCGTTAGCGAGGTAGCGTAAGGAACCTGATGACTGAACCTTTGAGGAAAAACTCCTCACTTGACCCCCTTCTCTTTTCACTCTTTTGGGAAAGTAAAACTGGAGGGAAGGATTTCCAACCCTCCGCTCCCACCCCTTTTAGTCGCCTTCTACAATAAACAGGGAATACGTGGACTGTTTCATTTCTCACCTAGGCCCAGGGATAATATATATATATATATATATATATATATATATATATATATATATATATATATATATATATATATATATATATCCCTGGGGATAGGGGAGAAAGAATTCTTCCCACGTATTCCCTGCGTGTCGTAGAAGGCGACTAAAAGGGGAGGGAGCGGGGGGCTGGAAATCCTCCCCTCTCGTTTTTTTTTTTATTTTCCAAAAGAAGGAACGGAGAACGAGGCCAGGTGAGGACATTCCCTCAGAGGCCCAGTCCTCTGTTCTTAACGCTACCTTGCTAACGCGGGAAATGGCGAATAGTATGAAAGAAAAGAAAGAATATATATCCCTGGGGATAGGGGATTAAGAATACTTCCCACGTATTCCCTACGTGTCGTAGAAGGCGACTAAAAGGGGAGGGAGCGGGGGGCTGGAAATCCTCCCCTCTCGTTTTTTTTTCTTTAAGTTTCCAAAAGAAGGAACAGAGGGGGCCAGGTGAGGATATTCCAAAAAAGTCCCAGTCCTCTGTTTTTAACGCTACCTCGCTAACGCGGGAAGTGGCGAATAGTTTAAAAGAAAGAAAATATATATATATATATATATATATATATATATATATATATATATATATATATATATATATATATATATATATATATATTTATATATATATATATATATATATTTATATATACAGCGTGGTGGCAGATTCGAGTGAGAAACTGTAGAAGTCGGTGACTGAGTATGGAAAAGTGTGTGAAAGGAGAAAGTTGAGCGTAAATGTTAGCAAGAGCAAGCTTATTAGGTTTAACAGGGTTGTATGATTGGTTTGCTAGGATATGAGTTTGAGTGGAGGTAACTTGGAGGAAGTGTAGAGTTTTAGAGTTTTAGATTCTGGAAGTGGACCTGGCAGCGAATGGAACCATGAAAGTGAAAGTGAGTCATAGGGTAGATAAGGGTCGACGGTTCTGGGAGCGATGAAGAATGCATGGAAAGAGAAAACGTTATCCAGGATAGCAAGAATAAATAGATATGTTTGATGGTGTAGTAGTTCCAACAATGTTAATTGTATGCGAGGCTTGGGCTATAGATAATGCTATGAGGAGAGTGGATGTGTTGGAAATTACATGTTTGCGGACAATATGTGGTGCGAGATAGTTAGACCAAGTAAATAATGAAAGGGTAAGAGACACGTGTGGTAACAAAAAGAGTGTGGTTGAGAGAGCCGAAGAGGGTGAGCTGAAGCAATTTGGACATATGAAGACAATGAGTGAGAAAAGGTTGAAAGAAGGTTATATTTGTCAGAAGTGGAGGGAACAAGATAAACGAGGACGCCAAATTGGAGATGGAAAATTGAAGTGAAAATGATTTTGAGCGATTGGGGCCTGTGTGAAAAGCATCCTCGGGATGGAGTGAGTTGGAACGATGTGGCATACTGGGGTCGACGTGCTATCAGTGGACTGAACCAGGGCATGCGATGCGTCTTACATAAACCATGGAGAGATCAGTGGTGCCTGGTTGTGGATGAGGAGTTGTGGTTTTGGGTGCATTACACATGACAGCTAGAGAATGGATGTGAGCGGATGCAGCCTTTCTTCGTCTGTTCCTGGCGCTACCTCACTAACGCGGAAAATGGGGATTTGGTGTAATATATATATATATATATATATATATATATATATATATATATATATATATATATATATATGTATATATATATATATGTATATATATATATATATATGTATATATATATATATATATATGTATATATATATATATATATGTATATATATATATATATATATATATATATATATATATATATATATATATATATATATATATATATATATACATATATATATATATACATATATATATATAGTATATATATATATATATGTATATATATATATATATATATATATATATATATATATATATATATATATATATATATATATATATATATATATAAGGCTCCTGCAGTAAATACAGGACACTTTGAAGAATGGGATATTCGATATTTACTGAATTTTCTTGCAGGAGGTAAAAAGAGAGAGAACAAGAGAACAAATCAGTGGGAGGTGCAGCTGGGAAAGTTGTAGCAGACAGACGTCCGATGGTAAATGTAGGGTGCCCTGCGACTGCGTTACTCCTTTGGTGAGTTAAATGGAGTGAATATTTTGAAAGCCTGTCGAAATGTCATAAATGAGAGGGTGATGGATGGGAGATGTTTTAGACTAAGAGCTATGAGGGGGCGAGAGAATCATGGTAAATGACTTGGTGAAAAGAGAGGTGTTGAAAACCTTACCTTAAATCAAGTGACATACCAGTTGGTGTGGTTGTAGATGCAGTTGAATTTTTCGGGATTTTCAGTGTATGACCCAGGGTGAGATACGTAGAAACTCAGAATTCCTCCGTGGTAAGCTAAAATGCTCACATTATTGGGGTCATGAGTCTGTTGAGTCAACCTGATAAGTTGTGTGGGAATGTGATGATTGAAAATGATGGTCGTATGCAGAGATCATAGGACTGGGTAGGAGCAATGTGTAAAGCAGGTGTTTCCTTTGAATTGTTGTTGTAAGAAGCACGTATGAAAGATGGTGATTTATATGTGGCACGTATGGGTCTGCAGGAAACGTATGATACTATTGACTGAGACTGTGTGAAGTGGTATTTTGAATACATGGTGTGACAGGAATGCTACTTGATGCAGAGAAGTTTTTATTGGAAGAGTTTGGGGGAGTGTGCGAGTAAGAAAACGAGGGTGCGTTGTCGTAAGATTGGTCTACGTCAAGTGTGTGTGATGTCACCATATCTGTTTAACCTGTTTATAGATGAAGTGGTGAGAAAGGTAAATCGTGGTTTCTGGAGAGAGGAGCTATAGTATGCTGAGGTAAAGGAACTTGGAGATGGGTCAGCTCCTGTATGCATATGACGCGATTTCTGTGGCAGACTAAAGTGAGAAACAACAGAAGCTGGTGACTGGGTTTGGAAGAGTGTGCAAAAGGAGGAAGTTGAGAATCAGTTTGATTTAACGGAAGGTTATGAGGTTTAGCAGGAGAACAAGACAGTTTAGAGTGAGTGTGAGCTTAAATGGAGGGAACGTGGTGGGAGTCGAGTGGGTGGAACCATGGTAGCTGGAGTGAACCATATTGTGAATGAGGGGGCACGGATCTTGGGTGCATTGAAGGGTACATAAAAAGAAAGGTTACTGTGTAAACATCAGTAGTCCCATGATGCTGTATGGGTGCTAATCTTGGACCCAAAACGCAACACTGTGGAAGAGGGCGGATCTGTGGGAAATGAAATACCTGAGGATAATGAGTGGTTTAGGATGGTTGATCGTGTAAGGAATGAGAGTAAGACAGAGGCGCGGCAGTAGACGGTGTATGACTAACAGAGCTGAACATGGTAAGCTAAAATTGTATGGACATATGGAGAGGATGAGCGAAGAAAGACTTAATTAGAGGACAGACGTGGCTGAAGTGGAGGAAGCATTGGGTAGAGGGATACAGAAAAGGAGTAAAAGGATTGAATGAAAGACGCTTTGTGTTAGTGGGACCTGATCAAGCAGGAGGGCTACAGGCGCGCATGTGATGGAGAGAACTGAAGTGCAGTGGTCTAAAGGAAGAGACAAGACCTTACGAGGCATTATAAAGTGGTCATAGGATATCACGGAATGGTACGTAGCACTTGGCTGAAGACAGGTGTTTAGGTTTTGGTGTATTGCACATGACAGCCAAAGAGTGGATGTGGGCGAATGAGGCAGTACATCGTCTATTTCTGGCAATATATATATATATATATATATATATATATATATATATATATATATATATATATATATATATATATGTATATATATATATATATATCATATAAAGATATCGCTTCCATAATGAGAAATCTTGAGTAGAGAACGCCTGGCAGATGACTACAAACTTCTTCCTTGAAACGAGCTGATTGGTCCCTCAAGAGGGCCTCCAGAGCTTAGGAGCCGCTGCCTGCACCATTGTCTGGCCGGTTCCCTGATCGGGGGACATAGGGAAAGGTGCCGTTTCACGCTGCTTCCGTACTTATGCCGCCGTACTTTACGTACGTCGCCCGAGCTATGTGTCGGATGTTTACTGGACTCTGGAATGGAAATGACTTCGGATTTCAGTAAATATCAATGAATGAATACATACATACATAAGATCAGCCGATAAATGAATGAGCAAATGAATGAATAAAAAAAATAACACGAATGTAGCAGTATCGGTAGATAGAATGAAGGTGAATGGATACTGTAAAGTGTGAGTGAAGCTAGGGAGGAAAAATGAGGACGATTATATGCACTTAAGTCTACGGTTTATATTTTTTCAAGTTACTATATGGAGTACGTAGCTACACATGGATATTTCAGCTGATGATAATGACTATGGGAGCCTATATTCTGCAGGGGCAATTACGCTTTCTTAGCTTTCGTTCAGCTTGTTCTAGTGGTGGTTATGTGCTCTTGATCACTGTATGTATTTATGCAGTGATTGGTAGTGATTTGCGTAGTGTGTGCATCTTGCTGTCCACACTATTACGCTGGTTCTGTCATCCGTTAATTCAGGCTTCGTGTTGTGAATGTACTACGTAGCTACACTCTCTTAGGTCGTCGTTTTCAGTGAGAAGTAAGAACAGCTGTGCCATGGGTCAAAGTGGAAGGTCAAGTTTGAATAGAAAACTTTAGAAGGTTAATAGATTAAATGTGGTGAAGTAAGAAGGATGTGGACTGTCCACCTGGCGGAGACGTGGTTTTGTAGTTGTCTCTTTATACACTGTCTGTGTTCTGATTTTCACTTCGTTTCATGTGTCAGTTATTCTTCTGGGTGTTGTTTATTGTGCTGAGTGGTTATCAGTTATCGTATTTCGTTAGTTATTTGGTATCTGTAAAGGAGGCGGAGTTGAAGCATCTTGGGTTTTAGTCTTTATTTTTATCATCTGTATCTCAACTGTGTTGTGGCTAGATGATGTGTGAGGGGAGAATTGACGTTGTTTCCGTGGCGGGGTATTCTATGCCACACACACAGGGATCCCAAAGCTCTTTTCTTCGTGGCGGGGTTTCTATGCCACACACACAGGGATCCCAAAGCTCTTTTCTTCGTGGCGGGGTATTCTATGCCACACACACAGGGATCCCAAAGCTCTTTTCTTCGTGGCGGGGTATTCTATGCCACACACACAGGGATCCCAAAGCTCCTTTCTTCGTGGCGGGGTATTCTATGCCACACACACAGGGATCCCAAAGCTCTTTTATTCGTGGCGGGGTATTCTATGCCACACACACAGGGATCCCAAAGCTCTTTTCTTCGTGGCGGAGTATTCTATGCCACACACACAGGGATCCTAAAGCTCTTTTACTCGTGGCGGGGTATTCTATGCCACACACAGGGATCCCAAAGCTCTTTTACTCGTGGCAAGATAATGATGAGGCTTGTGGAGGTGGACGGCCGGAGTGTGGAGGGAAGAGAACTGTCAACCTAACCACTGTATTTCACTGACACTTATCTGGTACTGAATTTCACCGCTGCTACGCTAATCGACTCTGCATTAGACCCATTTCACTGTTTCTGATTCGGATTCTAATTCACTGTAATGGGAAAGTATCGCGTGTGTTAGTGAAGATCCTGCTGGCTGTAGCGAGAAGGATAGTAGATTTTGTATCGTGCACGACGGTACTGCCCTGGTGCATGACGGTACTGCCCTGGTGCATGACGGTACTGCCCTGGTGCATGACGGTACTGCCCTGGAGCACGACGGTACTGCCCTGGTGCATGACGGTACTGCCGTGGTGCATAACGGTACTGCCCTGGTGCACGACAGTACTGTCCTAGTGCATAAGGGTACTGCCTTGGTGCACGACGGTACTGCCCTCGTGCACGACGGTACTGTCCTACCCTGGTGCACGACGGTACTGCCCTGGTGCACGACGGTACTGCCCTGGTGCACGACGGTACTGCCCTGGTGCATGACGGTACTGCCCTGGTGCATAACGGTACTGGCCTGGTGCATGACGGTACTGCCCTGGTGCACGACGGTACTGCCCTGGTGCATGACGGTACTGCCCTGGTGCATGACGGTACTGCCCTGGTGCACGACGGTACTGCCCTGGTGCACGACGGTACTGCCCTGGTGCACAGCGGTACTGCCCTGGTGCATGACGGTACTGCCCTGGTGCACGACGGAACTGCCCTGGTGAGTAACGGTACTGCCCTGGAGCACGACAGTACTGTCCTAGTGCATAAGGGTACTGCCTTGGTGCACGACGGTACTGCCCTGGTGCGTGACTGTACTGCCCTGGTGCACGACGCAACTGCCCTGGTGCATAACGGTACTGCCCTGGTGCACGACGCTACTGCCCTGGTGCATTACGGTACTGCCCTGGTGCACAACGGTACTGCCCTGGTGCATAAGGGTACTGCCCTGGTGCACCACGGTACTGCCCTGGTGCACGACAGCACTGCCCTGGTGCACGACGGTACTGCCCTGGTGCATGACGGTACTGCCCTGGTGCACGACAATACTGCCCTAGTGCACGATGGTACTGCCCTGGTGCACGACGGTACTGTCCTAGTGCACGACGGTACTGCCCTGGTGCACGACGGTACTGCCCTGGTGCACGACGGTACTGCCCTGGTGCATAAGGGTACTGCCCTGGTGCACGACGGTACTGCCCTGGTGCACGACGGTACTGCCCTGGTGCACGACGGTACTGCCCTGGTGCACGACGATACTGCCCTAGTGCACGATGGTACTGCCCTGGTGCACGACGGTACTGTCCTAGTGCACGACGGTACTGCCCTAGTGCACGACGGTACTGCCCTGGTGCATAAGGGTACTGCCCTGGTGCACGACGGTACTGCCCTGGTGCACCACGGTACTGCCCTGGTGCACGACGGTACTGGCCTGGTGCACGACGGTACTGGCCTGGTGCACGACGGTACTGCCCTGGTGCACGACGGTACTGCCCTGGTGCACGACGGTACTGCCCTGGAGCATAACGCTTGAGTACAACAGTGACGCCCTTGAGCACAACGAGGCCGCCCTTGAGAACCGTGTGGCACAAAGAGGTCAGTATTAATTTAGTACTTCCTGGGCCAGACGAATGAAGACTTGTTTAGTCCAATCCACTGGGCCTTCTTGAAGACTCTTCAAGGTAGTAGTAATTGGTGATATCAATGACATACACTTTACAGGATACGATAATCCCTTGTGGCTGACAACGAAGGTTCAATGTGTCTGTAACGAAGTAAGGGGAGGTGGCTGAAATGACGTATAGCAGGGGAAAATGTTTTGAACAAGGAGACGGTGGCTGACCTTGTGGTCAATAGAGAGAAATTCTTGTGAAAGTCATGACAGTATTTATGACACGTAGGGAAAAACAGTTCAGTAGGTTGATGTGAGTACAAACCGCATCAGACATTATACCAGTTTGAATATCATGTTGTTGTATAATGCTACAGTTTAATGCAGTTGAATAACGCTACAGTTCAAGTATTATTGAATGTATTGTTAAGGTCGATAAATGTAAAGTATTGCATAGTCCCATAGAGGAATGTTGGTTTGAGTCATGCCATTATAAGTCGATATGTCTATATTGTAGTACTGTTTGAGAGTCATTCTGACGTTAAGTATCATAGCTTGTGTACAAGTAGAGTTATATCTCGCCCTTATCACTCTCGTCTTAAGACAAATCAAGTCTTGATGACAAGAAAAAGTTCAGATCCTGACAGTGACGAAATGGACGATGGTTCGGCGCTCTGGAGGTATGACTCAGGGTCATTAATTGTTAATCTAGTTGAAAATACAACTCGTGTTATCAGAGCATTTCTCTGGGGGTAAATATTAACAAAGTTACATGAGAGTGATCCTTCAAGTGCCACTCAAGAGCACGTATTATGAAGTTCGAGAGGAGCACAGCTGTATCTCTCAAGGATCACTCGAGTCTGTGTGTTGTGAAGACAAGGAAGAAATGTAGAGTTTAAGCTCAGAGTGAGCGTGAGTTAGGGCGAGGGGCCACGGGTTCTGGCACCGGCACACCGCCCCAGAACACTGAGCGTTTTCACATCTGTATAAATAAAATATCAATGTTGATGCCACACTCGCCAATGTTTGTATGAAGCAATGATAACAGCCTGGACCCCCCCTTTTTTTTTTTAATATTATCTTTTTTCAGTTTCTATCGTCCGTGCGTGTGTGCATTTCCTATCGTTCTTGGTGTTGTTTGTATTATGTTTCCGTTGGTAGATAATGTATGAATCTTCAGGGCAGGCTTTCATGTTTCATGTAAAATGTTGATGCTCGCGTCATGCATGCAGATCTAGTCCACAAAGAGGAGTGTCTAAACTCTACTGAGAATGATGGTGAGGCAAACTTGCATTTACATGTATTCAAATGGCGGCCCATCTCGATTTGTTTACATATGCATGTGTAAGCAGTCATATTTCCTTTGGTTTTAGTGAGGGGATCTGGGAGATAGCTGCGTCTCGCCTCTCGAGGTATGTATGTATGTATGTGCATCTGGGTGTCTCCATGCATATGGATGCCACTTAGGGATGGCGTTTAACCACTTAACTATCCCATTATACGAAGAATGATCTTGATCGATAACTTGAATCCCATTTGAGGCGTTTGATAAATACAAATATGCAATGCCGGTGAATCTCTCCCCGGTCCTAAAGACGTGTGTCTTTTGCGCTTATAGATAAAGATCATGTATGTACCCAGCGCTATCATTGTCCCGCTACAGTAATTTACCTTGGGACAATGAAAGACAAGAGAAGGTCAGGGTATAACTGGGTAAAGTCTTGTGACCCTGCGGTGCGCTACACAGCTGGTGAATCTTCGCGAAGCAGCCATTGAAATTTTTTTGGGGTACATACACCAGTGCCTTGTGGAAGTATGTGTCGCTTGTATGTACTCGCGGTATATACACGCCTCCTCCTCCTAACCCCCGTTCATCACTCCCAACACACCCCCAGGCCACAATCCCTCCCCCAAGGCCTTCACTGCCCGAGCAGTTTATGTTCTTATCCCAGCTATGCTGGGATATATCGAATGACGGTTTATTAATATTACATGTAACGCCTTGTATACATAATGAAGGCTTATGTAAAATAGCTACATATGAGATGTGTATGCCATGGGGTGGCAGCGGCGGGAGAGGGAGTACATACAATCGTGGATTCCCAGAATATGTAATGGTTCCCTCCTGAATATATTGCTAATAATTTGAGATGCGAGTTCCGTCTTGGTCTATAATTTGCCATAATGGTATTTGCATTGTACCAAAGTTGGCCGTTGTCTTGAAAGGTTGTTCGAGTATATATATATATATATATATATATATATATATATATATATATATATATATATATATATATGTATATATATATATATATATATATATATATATATATATATATATATTCAATACTTGATCGCCATTTCCCGCGTTAGCAAGATAGCGCCAGGAACAGAGGAGGAAAGGCTACATTCGCTTGAATCTGTTCTCTCCCTTTCGTGTGTAATGCACCGAGACTACTGCTCCCTATCCATAACTTGGTCTCACAGACATTTCCATTATATATGTATATATACATATATATATATATATATATATATATATATATATATATATATATATATATATATACACACACACACACACGTGTTTAGAGAGAGAGAGAGAGAGAGAGAGAGAGAGAGAGAGAGAGAGAGAGAGAGAGAGTTGTACTCAGAATTGGCTTGCAAATTAACACTGCAACTAGGGTGTTTTATCGTCAGCGAACGGAAGCGGAGCGTTGTTGATGATCTTCCGTTCTCGAAAGGAGCCCAACTTACTCTGCTTCCGCGTGAAGCGTAACCTCGAACTCATTAAAACGATTCCCAGGACGTCTCTCTCTTAAGGCTCCAACAGCCATAGATTCCGCTACTTGTAGTAGCAAGGAAATGTGTACAATCTGACGGTGAGGTGTTTGACGGACCCGTACTGTCATTGATACAGCCTCGCTGAAGTGGACTTCACTCGCGGTGTGAACTCCATCAGGCGAAGCCCGGTAATATATATATATATATATATATATATATATATATATATATATATATATATATATATATATATATATATATATATATATATAATATTATTATTATTATTATTATTATTACTATACTTTGTCGCTGTCTCCCGCGTTTGCGAGGTAGCGCAAGGAAACAGACGAAAGAAATGGCCCAACCCCCCCCCCCCCACACACATGTATATACATACGTCCACACACGCAAATATACATACCTACACAGCTTTCCATGGTTTACCCCAGACGCTTCACATGCCTTGATTCAATCCACTGACAGCACGTCAACCCCGGTATACCACATCGCTCCAATTCACTCTATTCCTTGCCCTCCTTTCACCCTCCTGCATGTTCAGGCCCCGATCACACAAAATCTTTTTCACTCCATCTTTCCACCTCCAATTTGGTCTCCCTCTTCTCCTCGTTCCCTCCACCTCCGACACATATATCCTCTTGGTCAATCTTTCCTCACTCATTCTCTCCATGTGCCCAAACCACTTCAAAACACCCTATTCTGCTCTCTCAACCACGCTCTTTTTATTTCCACACATCTCTCTTACCCTTACGTTACTCACTCGATCAAACCACCTCACACCACACATTGTCCTCAAACATCTCATTTCCAGCACATCCAGCCTCCTGCGCACAACTCTATCCATAGCCCACGCCTCGCAACCATACAACATTGTTGGAACCACTATTCCTTCAAACATACCCATTTTTGCTTTCCGAGATAATGTTCTCGACTTCCACACATTCTTCAAGGCCCCCAGAATTTTCGCCCCCTCCCCCACCCTATGATCCATTTCCGCTTCCATGGTTCCATCCGCTGCCAGATCCACTCCCAGATATCTAAAACACTTCACTTCCTCCAGTTTTTCTCCATTCAAACTCACCTCCCAATTGACTTGACCCTCAACCCTACTGTACCTAATAACCTTGCTCTTATTCACATTTACTCTTAACTTTCTTCTTCCACACACTTTACCAAACTCAGTCACCAGCTTCTGCAGTTTCTCACATGAATCAGCCACCAGCGCTGTATCATCAGCGAACAACAACTGACTCACTTCCCAAGCTCTCTCATCCTCAACAGACTTCATACTTGCCCCTCTTTCCAAAACTCTTGCATTTACCTCCCTAACAACCCCATCCATAAACAAATTAAACAACCATGGAGACATCACACACCCCTGCCGCAAACCTACATTCACTGAGAACCAATCACTTTCCTCTCTTCCTACACGTACACATGCCTTACATCCTCGATAAAAACTTTTCACTGCTTCTAACAACTTTCCTCCCACACCATATATTCTTAATACCTTCCACAGAGCATCTCTATCAACTCTATCATATGCCTTCTCCAGATCCATAAATGCTACATACAAATCCATTTGCTTTTCTAAGTATTTCTCACATACATTCTTCAAAGCAAACACCTGATCCACACATCCTCTACCACTTCTGAAACCACACTGCTCTTCCCCGATCTGATGCTCTGTACATGCCTTCACCCTCTCAATCAATACCCTCCCATATAATTTACCAGGAATACTCAACAGACTTATACCTCTGTAATTTGAGCACTCACTCTTATCCCCTTTGCCATTGTACAATGGCACTATGCACGCATTCCGCCAATCCTCAGGCACCTCACCATGAGTCATACATACATTAAATAACCTTACCAACCAGTCCACAATACAGTCACCCCCTTTTTTAATAAATTCCACTGCAATACCATCCAAACCTGCTGCCTTGCCGGCTTTCATCTTCCGCATAGCTTTCACTACCTCTATATATATATATATATATATATATATATATATATATATATATATATATATATATATATATATATATATGACAGCTAGAGACTGAGTGTGAACGAATGGGGCCTTTGTTGTCTTTTCCTAGCGCTACCTCGCACACATGAGGGGGGAGGGGGATGTTATTCCATGTGTGGCGAGGTGGCGATGGGAAGGAATAAAGGCAGACAGTGTGAATTGTGTGCATGTGTATATATGTATGTGTCTGTGTGTGTATATATATGTGTACATTGAGATGTATGGGTATGTATATTTGCGTGTGTGTATGGGGGTGGGTTGGGCCATTTCTTTCGTCTGTTTCCTTGCGCTACCTCGCAAACGCGAGAGAGAGCGACAAAGCAAAATAATAATAATATATATTATCGTATGCATTCACACATATACATATATCCATTCTTTATGCAAGTAACTAATAATAACACACGTGTCTGTATATTTAGATTCGTATGTTCATATATATATATATTTTTTTTTTTTTTTTTTTTTTTTTTTTTTCATACTATTCGCTATTTCCCGCGATAGCGAGGTAGCGTTAAGAACAGAGGACTGGGCCTTTGAGGGAATATCCTCACCTGGACCTCTTCTCTGTTCCTTCTTTTGGAAAAAAAAAAAAAAAAAAAAAAAAAAAAAAAAAAAACGAGAGGGGAGGATTTCCAGCCCCCCGCTCCCATATATATATATATATATATATATATATATATATATATATATATATATATATATATATATATATATACGTTTGTGTTTGTGTGTGTGTGTGTGTGTGTGTGTGTGTGTGTGTGTGTGTGTGTGTGTCTGAGTGTCTGTGTGAGTGTTTGGCAGTATATTCAGTGAAGTTATCTTACACGATGATAAGACCTTTACGTCACTATATATTTCTGCCCATGACGGAATACTATTAATACCGGACACTCGTAAGAATGTTCGCGAATCTTTTATAGCGAAAACGCGAACCGACTCCTTTATTGAGCTCTGGGCTTGAGGGGTGAGGACTGCTGGGTAGTTGCCTTTTATTAGCTATCTTCTTCTTTTCAGAGTATGGAGGTAAATATCTTTATGATGGTATTTGATTTACATATCAAAGTACAGGGAAGTTAAATACAGGGGAGAAGCTTCTGCTGCACAGCGTTTATTGTCTTTACTGTGGGCTTATAAGATCTCTATATATGGTGGGAGGGGAGGGGGGTTTTCTTTACACTTCCCATCTCTCTCTCTCTCTCTCTCTCTCTCTCTCTCTCTCTCTCTCTCTCTCTCTCTCTCTCTCTCTCTCTCTCTCTCTCTCTCTCTCTCTCTCTCTCTCTATCTATCTATCTATCTATCTATCTATCTATCTATCTATCTATCTATCTATCTATCTATCTATATATATATATATATATATATATATATATATATATATATATATATATATATATAATCTAAATATTTATCCTTTCCTCTCTCTATCTGTCTATTTTTCTATCTATCTATCATTCTCTCTCTCTCTCTCTCTCTCTCTCTCTCTCTCTCTCTCTCTCTCTCTCTCTCTCTCTCTCTCTCTCAGTCACCAGGGAGGTTCTTAGCGATGGTGGCCACGCCTGGATATCGGGAGAGTTAGTGACGACAGCTGCGTGCAGTGAGCCAGCACATCAGTGGCTGTCAAATTTTCGTTCTCTTGGTCTATGTTGTCATTGCTATGTGCCTCACCCACACGTGGGCTGCGCTGGACAGAACGTAACACACACGACTATCCAGCGTGATTCCTGATATTCCTGCGGTGAACACTACGCGCTAGCCCTGTCTTTTGGCCAAATCTCGTCACAAGTTCTCATAAGCAAGGACCGTATGTCGATGTTTACCCTCTTCTGAGAGAGGACGTGTCACCAGGTCAACGCAGATTGGCATCTGTAGTGCGTTTTAACTGTCCAAGATGTACGTAGGACATCATCCAATATTCCCTCCTCTGGAAACACAAAAGGTATATTCCTTGTGTGGGCTGTGATCTGTTTGAGAGATTGAAAGTGAAAATTGGGGACAATGACGAAATGTTAGGGGGGTTTAGATGATACGATGAAGCTGTGGGACAGTGACGCAGGCTTAATTTTACTGGAAAAGTAGTGTACATGTGACAGAAAGAAACATCAGTGAGAGTTAAGGTAGGTAACTTAGAAAATAGGATGGTGATTATGAAGACCAAGCGTGGAAGACTCGCTTTTCAACAGTAGGAGAATAAGTCGGAGAGATACCGACTCAAAATACATTAAATGCACTGGGGGACGATGCATAGGATCTTCGAAGCTTTAATTTAGCTGGGAAGTGTTTCATGAGAGATAAGAACCAGGAGTCCTGTGCTAGAGGACTGAGATACAAACCTCGTCCTTTTGTGGGGCCAAGATAAAAGATGTTCTGTAAGATTTAATGTCTCGAACACTCCTGAGGGTACGGCTTTCGCTGTCCAAGTGAAAACCAATAATGTAGACAGAAGTAGATCAGACGAAATCATAGTGAAGTACAGGGCTCTCACTTGTAAGGTTAGAGGTAGGGATAGGAAGTCACTTATATCGGGATTGCTGCCCAGATATGACGTAAATTCCGTGCACCCTCAGCAGCGTCCGGGGGATAAACAAAAGAGTTAAGGTTTTCTGAAGTGAGGATGAAAACATATTTTTGTATCGATTTATGGGATCATTTCAGCCAGCGTCTTCACAAGGGATGTCGCCTATTTGAACTAAATCGAAACAAAACCTTGGCAGAAGGTTGGACGAAAATATCAGCCTCTTCTTTAATTATTGAAATCGACAGAAGGAATGGGAATGATAGACAACATGGCAGGATAGGTCAACTAGAGGTCACAAACCAAGTGCAGGCAGGAAAGAAGAAAGATAAGGAGCACGGCAGTGCTAGCCAGCTTGAAGTCATTTCCTAGGTAAAAAGGCAGGGAGGAAGACATGTAGGGAACATGGCAAAATAGTTCAGTTTGAGACCACTGCCCCAAGCTCAGTTTGGGAACAAATACAAGCAGAGGAAGAGGAAGAAGTGAGGTTCAGGACCAAGCTCATGTGTACGGGCCTCCCTTCCCATATGCTGCACACGCAGTGATTTGACCACACATATCAGTAATGATATACCTGTAAACTGGCCCAGACAACTGATTCCCAAGGATCTTACAAACAGGAAAGCTGAATTAGCCTAAGGTGCACAAGTTTCAAAAGCATTATTTCAAAATGGAATGAGCTCATGTTATATGCCGCCACCGAGACACCGAACATTGTTGTAACCTCAGAAACATGGTGGAACACTAAGAAGAACATTTACGCGCAGAATTAACAATGCCTGGATAGATGCCTCCACAAACAGGAGAGGGTATCTGTGGCGTCTTAATATTTCTTGCAAATAGCCAAGGTGAAAGCAGAATAAAGAAGCTGAGTGCTAACACTTACGATTCTCTGTACCTTGATATAGCCGAGCCAAATGGAACTGGTTCGAATAAAGAGGAAGATGATGACATAATGCTATACACTGATGTCAGATCTACTCTTAAACAATATGGAGGTTAGCATTGTGTATTGACATTGGCTATCTAAGTGGTCAAGAGGGAAATAGACTAATTAGCTTAACTGAAGATACTGTCGGGTGGTTGAGGTTGGGGCAAACAGTGACCAGTGTGTTACTGTTCCAATGGCATATAAAGATCTGAAATTAACAATAACAAACTCTGAATCACAGATCACAGAAACGTCTTTCAGTAAGTCACAATATTAGCAGCAACAGTTGAGTAAAAAACTCTTAGATATGCAAACAGTGGAAGAAATGTGAATTGCTTCTAGAAATGGATTATTTCTCTGACTGAAATCGCCAGGAATGGCGGGAAGAGCCAATGCAAACTCAAAATCGCCTGGATGACCAGAAAAATATAACTATTTCGTCATAATAAATGAATACAAGTAATCTGAGTTAATGGGAAACGAAGAAAGTTGTCAAGAATTTGTGAGGATACAAATGGGAATATCCAAAGAGGTCATAAGACGAAGTAAAAGAAAAAAAAGAGCACGAAGAGACACTTTATAAATGATAAAGATAAACACAAGGAGGTGTTTACATACGTAATACAAGGGAGAGAACGTAAAAAATAATACACCTCCGTGGTGTAATGGTTAGCGTTCTCCCCTGTATTCACAGTTCGCCCAGGGTTGAGCGCGTAGGTTCGAATCCTGGTTGCGGCAGTCGGTCCATAGTCAACCCAAGCTGTTCATCCATCCCTAGGGCTTGGTCGATAGAATGGGTGCCTGTGCTTTGGTCTATCAAGATCGGTGTTGGACGGCAAGAATCAAGGTGAGGTTGGGATTTAGATAACTTTGTTAAGTACTGGCACCTGATGAGGTGGATTGTCTCCACGAAATATGTCGTGCCACATGTATAGAAAAAATACGTGTTAGATATGATTGTATGAACTACTGTAGAGCGATTTCACCTTCATACTATCATAACGGACAAGTGTGATCATATATATATATATATATATATATATATATATATATATATATATATATATATATATATATATACATATACATTTATACGAATAAAGTGCATATGAACGCGCACCTTCATAGAACATACAAACCTCCAACAGCCAGGATCGAACCCGGGACCCCACTGCACAGGGGCCCCGGGTTCGATCCTGGCTGTTGGAGGTTTGTATGTTCTATGATATATACATTTATATATATATATATATATATATATATATATATATATATATATATATATATATATATTGCCTTAATGAGATGGCCTCAATTAGGGCATTCTGTTACGTGTGCTGTCCTGACGTCATAAGAGAATGGCTGGCCCTGATAACCTGGTCCTAAGATTTGTGAAGGAGATAAGGTGGCAAATGATATTTTCCATAAACAAAGCATTGAAAAGATAAGGCATCTAAAGACGAGAAATTGGTATGTGTCACCCCATTATAGAGCAAAGGAGATTAGAAATGTGGCACAAGATGACCGCCAATTTTGTCATCAATTTTAGGTATAACAATGGAAAAATAAAAGAAGACAGACTTGTAAAATTGCGAGGTCATGAAATGATATTAGACAGCCAACATGATTTCCACGACGGAAGATCTTGTCTTACAAATTACTAGAATTTTTCAAGAGTTATTTATATGACAACTAGAACTCAGAAGTACCCTCTGATGTGATACACTTAGACATTCATAAAGCCCCTTGATAAAATACCACACATAAGACAGTTGTACGAATTAAAATCACGTGGCATAAGGGGCGACGTAGATATACCTGGATTAATGACTGGCTCACCGAGTGAAAGCAACGTGTAGTTGGAAATGACAAAAGTCTCTGACCGGCTGAACGTGACGAGTGGTATACCACAGGGGTCGGTCCTTGGCCCATTCTTTCTATGATAGACTTTAATGATTTAGAATTTGGGGGTGACATCTAAAAATCTCCAAAGTCTTTGACGATAAAGAGCTTGGAGATAGAGCTATGAATGAGCAGGAGTGTAAAAAAGAATCATTCAGAGAGATCTTAACAAACCAATAGAGTGGTCGTAGAAGAAATTTAACGTGGAGTATCGTAAAAAAAAGTTTTGCACTTTGCAGGTAAGAATATTATACATAGACATCAAATGTTTTGAAAGCCGCTATATAGAGTTACTGATGAGAAGAATATGTTGAGATTTGTTATCATTAACGACCTGAAGCACGATAAACAAGGTTTACAAACAAGAAATATAGCAAAGTGATTGCGAAGTCTCATAACTAGGAACAACGACTACAAAACACCCGAAAGACATCCGATTCTTTATGATTTGTGAATATGTAGTCCAATGTTGGTCCACTAACCACGAAAGCGTAAACAAAAGATGGAACAAGTACAAAGAGGGACGACAAAACTGATTCCAGCGCTCGGAAATCTACCATGCGAAGAGAGGCTAAGAGTATTAAGTATCTTCACTTGTGAGGTGTTATAGATTCGAAATGATAAATCACGAGGATCATTTTGATAAAACATCATGATACAGTAACTAAGACAGTTGGGAAAAAAATTAAAGCGAAAAGATGTGCTACTGAAGAGGGGGGAAGAAATAGCTTTGCAACTAGAAGCATTGAACATGGGAGCAAGTTGCTAGTAAATGTTGTTGATGTAAAAGAAAATAAATATCATCTACAACCAGTTAGACAAATTTTTCATCAAATGAACGTCAAGGAAAAAAAAGAATATGTATATATTCAACTCTTTCTCATGCAGAATCTTAAGAATATACGATAGTGCAGCAGAGGGTTAGATAGCGTTGTAAGACTCTAATGTATAGTTACCCCTTTCGTTCAACTCTTAATTTCATGCAGGTTTTCTTTCTAGATGCGTGGCATTTCTTCCAGTCTTTCCTTCTCTTGCCGACTATTGTCCCCGAAGGGAGTGTGGGGATGGTAAGGGAAAGGTCTTTCATACTGTCCTATCCTTACCTCATCCACGTATATCAGAAATGATATTGGATAGAGATAGGTTAAAAAAAGAACAATACAAATTAGATGTGGGTCAACGGCCTTTCTGTTATTTGTTCAAACCCATGTACCCCCATGTACACTCTCTCTCTCTCTCTCTCTCTCTCTCTCTCTCTCTCTCTCTCTCTCTCTCTCTCTCTCTCTCTCTCTCTCTCTCGCCGAGAGGGATGAACCCATTTCTCCTGTCATGTCTGTGTGTGTGTGTGTGTGTCTGTGTGTCCGGTCAGTCATGTCTCTTAAACAGTGTTGACAAGACCGAGAAGCGGTCGTCGACCCAGAGTATCTCACATTTGGCAACATTGTGGCTCCATTATCATTGTTGATCGGTTCTTCAAGTGTGTGAGTACATGTGTTAATACATGCATGGATCAGGTATACATAACATCGGGCAATATACGGTCAATATACAGTGTAACTGAAACTGACGGGGTGACTATGTACCAGTAATTGACGTGGTGTGACCTGTACTACCGTAACACACAGGATGACCTGTACTACTGTATCAAACATAGTAACCCGTACTACTGTATCACACCATTGACCCGTACTAATGTATCAGACATGGTGACCTACACTGTCACATCTGATGACCATACCTTTGTATCAGACATGTTGTACTACTGTATCAGGGATATTGTTGTACTACTGTATCAGGCATATTGTTGTACTACTGTATCAGGCATATTGTTGTACTACTGTATCAGACATACTGTTGTACTACTGTATCAGACACTCTGTTGTACTACTGTATCAGACATATTGTTGTACTGCTGTATCAGACATATTGTTGTACTACTGTATCAGACCTGGTGACATTTGAGCGATGCCTCAGCTTATGCTATGTTTTGGCTGGAGGTTTGGCATGAAGGGCCAGGACCTGACGAGTGATGACCAAACTTGGCCAATATTCCAGTCCTTCCCATCACCCCCTCGGTGATGGGACTAAAGAGACCCAACACCCTTCCTCCTGGTGATATGAACTGACTAACCCAACACTTACCCTCCCGAAGATGGGACCTTACGACCCCAACACCCACCTACCCAGTGATAGGACCTGGCGATCCCAAAACCCACCCTCCCAGTGATAGGACCTGGCGATCCCAAAACCGCCCGCCGGATGTATACCTTCGTTCGTGTGTGTGACATACAATGATAAACTCCCTCCTAGGCTCTATGGCTTTCGTGTGGAATACAGATTTCCGATGTTGTTTTGGAGACCATTTCGTCCATAAGGAATGGAGTACGTACGTACAGTGCCCTCAGTGGCTCAGTAGTCCACCTTTGACACAGCCAATTAAGACGTAATTCTTGGACCATCCCACGGACTATGGCACATGTGTGCGTGAGCCTCAATCTGTATGTTAACGAGGAAGCCACGTGTCCAACTCTTTAGAGATACGCCGAGTGACGTAGGTGAACTCTTTGAACTTGGAATGTCGCAGGATGGCCTTATCAGATGGCCTTCATACTGGCCTCTGTTGCCCGTGACGTTTCAGCTAACATTATAAAAAGAAAGAAAGAAAGAATCCGTCAGTTCTTATTCTACTGATGCACAGACTTGTGACCGATATAGAAATCAGAGAGCAAAGATTGCTCGCTCAGTCTGCACCTTCCTTAGTAAACTTCGGGTTTTATTTATTCATGAAAACTGTTTATTGAACGAAAGCAAAAGATGCCTCGATCACTTTGGGCTTGTCTCTGTAAAGCTTGGGTTTTTATATTTCTACACGTCGCACAGAAATATTTACTGAAGGAAACCACTGTATTCTCGTGTTCTTTCAAATACATAATGTTGCTCAGATATCTTAGCATTAAAAATGATATAGAAACAATCAGGAGAAAACTTGTCCTGGCCTTAGAAAGCAGATTATAAAAGAAAGAACGGGGCCATTTTAAGCAATGATGGGTGAAAATCTCGGAGTTGTTAAGAAAGTTCAGACATTCAGTTATCATATATGAAATATCTCAATGCTTGTAATGCATGTCATCTTGTATACAACGTCGATGCCTTGAGACACGACAGCCAGTTCAAAAATGAGGACTCGTCTTTGATAGGAAGTCCACTAACAACCGATTAACCAGAATGAGATGAAACGTTGAATTCCTTTTATTACTCATGGAAACGTTGAATTCCTTTTATTACTCATGAAAGGAAGGCCAACGCCACGGATTATTTCAGTGGGATCGAAGTGATAACTGTTAGTGTTAACTTACTGGAGGGCTGGGTTGAGAACAGGTCTCACAACGAGACAATCGCTGGTGCCGATAATAAGCACAGAGCTGATGGCTGGCTGGCATGGTTGGCTGGCTCCTGCAGTAAGCTCCCAAACGAGACGTAGGTCTACACATACATCACTCTGACTTGCTGTAGGTCACCCGTAACAGAGCCTTATTGAAAGAGTTGGTTCTGGAAACTAATGACACTCCGTATATAAATACGAAAGAGGGTAAGAGGTAAGAGAGGGTAAGAGAGACAGATTGAGATGAGAAGGGAAAGAGAGAGAGGTTGGATGAATGTAGAATCGTATGTTCTGATGGTTTTCATCAGGCATACGAGTGAGCTGGAGAATGTTTCTTTTCATCTTAAACACCGAGACAAGAGAACTAGGCAAGAGCTAGGAAGGGTGACTAGTGAGGACTTATTACTGCCATTCTGCTCCTAGTCACTATTGCGCACAGTGGTCTAGTTATCTCTGATTCACTTGCCTCGCTCTACCCTCCCCGCGCTTGATGTAGATGCCGGAATGCATCTTCATGAAGCCAGGGAAAAGTGGATCACGTCGAGATTCCTATATATAGCCTCGCTTACTGGATAACGTGGATGTGAAAAGGTGGATAGATGAGCCAACAAAAGCCTCCACTGAGCCAGATATTGATTTGATGTCATGCAAGGTATGTCAAGTGATTCGATTACGAAATTATTTCCATGGAATGACTGCAAGATGCTTATCGTGCAGGGAACATATCGGTTAGTGTTCCTAGCCATGACGCATTCACGGGCACACGCTCGAGGTCGGGCGCTAGGCTGAAATCCTGGTTTCGGCAGTTGCTCCACGGTCAACCCAGCTGTTCATCCACCCGTAGGGGTTCCTCGATGAAATGGGTACCTAGCTCATATATATATATATATATATATATATATATATATATATATATATATATATATATATATATATATATATATATGTATATATCTTTTTCTTTCATCTTCGCCATTTTCCGAGTTAGCGAGGTAGAGTTAAGAACAGAGAATTGAGCCTTAGAGGGTATATCCTCACTTGGCCCCCTTCTCTGTTCCTTTTTTTGAAAAAAATAAAACAGGAGGGGTGGATTTCCAGCCCCCCGCTTCCTCCCCTTTTAGCCGCCTTCTACTACACCCAGGGAATACGTGGGAAGTATTCTTTCTCCTCTTATCCCCAGGGATATAAATATAGCGTTAATAGGATGGCCTTCATTCGGGCCTCAGTTGCCAGTGCCGTCTCAGCTAACATAAATTACCTTCGATTATGATCTTTCCCTAATTCATCCAACCTCTCTCTCTCCTTCCCCTCTCGTCTCAATCTGTCTCTCTCCCTCTCCCCACAATCCTCTCTTATCTCTTAACCTCTTTCGCATTTCTATCTTAATTCCATCACGTCTTTCTCACCCTCTCTCCTATCCCTCTCTTCTCCTCTCACTCTTAAGAGAGGTCATGACGTCGGCGGCAAGGATCAAGGCACTTGCAAAAGACCTTTGGGTATGATGGCATGACAGCTGACCTGACCCTTAAGGATCAGAGCAAAGGTCTCACCATCCTGCACAAGGGTTACAATGTCATCCTTGAAGGCTCAAGCTGGCTGGCGACTCTTTTGTTTATCGACTTTTGTTATAAATGAAGTCACTGGAGTATACAGTTTATGTAATCAACTGTAAATTACAATTTGTGTTGTGGTAAATGTGTGTATGCCAGCCTCTCCCTCGCCTGTGGTGGAGGTTGACCATTATTACGTAAATGGGAGATATATACGAGAGTCGTTGTCAATAGAGCCAGTATTCGCCGTAAAACCTCCTGGGCAGCAAGATTTATAACAAAAGCCGATAAACAAAAGAGTCGCCAGCCAGCTTGAGCCTTCAAGGATGACATTGTAACCCTTGTGCAGGATGGTGAGACCTTTGCTCTGATCCTTAAGGGTCAGGTCAGCTGTCACGCCATCATACCCAAAGGTCTTTTGCAAGTGCCTTGATCCTTGCCGCCGACGTCATGACCTCTCTTAAGAGTGAGAGGAGAAGAGAGAGATAGGAGAGAGGGTGAGAAAGACGTGATGGAATTAAGATAGAAATACGAGAGAGGGTAAGAGATAAGAGAGGGTTGTGGTGGGGGAGGGAGTGGAAGAGGGAGAGAGACAGATTGAGATGAGAGGGGAAAGAGAGAGAGAGAGGTTGGATGAATTAGGAAGAGAAAAGTTGGGGGAGGGTAAGGAAGGAGGGCAAAATGGGAAGGAGATTTGAGGTAGTGCATGAAAGAGACTATGAAGAGGGAAGGTGAGATCTCGTACATGAAGTTCCTCAATCTAGAGTCGTGATGCCTCAGCTATCACCATAGTCTGCCCTCAAGGGCGAAAAGAATCCAACTTCCTTTGTCTGAGAACAGCGGATCTACTCCGTGTCTAGCTCGTCCAAACGCTCTGTGAGTGGCCGACCAGCTGGTATGGCTGAAGGGTAAAAATGCTCTCTGAGTGGTCTAACAACCAAACTGGAGGGTATGGGAAGGCAGTAAATCCTAGCGGGCACACCTCCCCTAGAAAAATATGTATGTGTACATAGCAGTACAAAGAGAAATAAAGCACTCAAGGTCTGACGCATGTTCAGGAACTGGTCATGATCCTGGGCCTGCACGTGTAGTGTGTGTGTGTGTGTGTGTGTGTGTGTGTGTGCACCCAAGAATTTGTCTGTTTTAAAGATGTCCAGAGGATTATCTGTACTGGACAAAGAAAATGGCGGTTATGTATATGGCAGATACTGAAGGTAATGTCCGTATTGCTTATACCGAGAGAGTGTCTGTATAGCACACTTGTCAGGGAGGGTGTCTGTATAGCACATGTGTCAGGGAGGTAGTCTGTATAGCACATGTCAGGCAGGTTGTCTGTATAGCACATGTCTGGAAGGTTGTCTATATGGCACATGTCAGGGAGGTTGTCTGTATAGCACATGTGTCAGGGAGGGTGTCTGTATAGCATATGTCTGGGAGGTTGTCTGTATAGCACATGTCAGGGAGGTTGTCTGTATAGCACATGTGTCAGGGAGGTTGTCTGTATAGCACATGTGTCAGGGAGGGTGTCTGTATAGCACATGTTTGGGAGGGTGTCTGTATAGCACATGTCAGGGAGGTTGTCTGTATAGCACATGTGTCAGGGAGGTAGTCTGTATAGCACATGTCAGGGAGGTAGTCTGTATAGCACATGTCAGGAAGGTTGTCTGTATAGCACATGTCAGGGAGGTTGTCTGTATAGCACATATGTCAGGGAGGTTGTCTGTATAGCACATGTCTGGAAGGTTTTCTGTATAGCACATGTCTGGGAGGTTGTCTGTATAGCACATGTCAGGGAGGTTGTCTGTATAGCACATGTCAGGGAGGTTGTCTGTATAGCACATGTCTGGGAGGGTGTCTGTATAGCACATGTGTCAAGGAGGTTGTCTGTATAGTACATGTCTGGGAGGTTGTCTGTGAAGATGGAACATATCATGTTCAAGATAGAATCTGTATCGTGCACGTATTTAGAACTTGACAGAGTACATTTCTAGACGAATGTCTGTATGGCATGCATGCCGGAGATCATCTGTTTAACACATATCTGTGAGGCTGTCTGTGTAGCACACATCCACTGGGCTGGACAGCCCATGTGTAGCGGGATGTCTGTAAAGGGAAATGCTGTATTTTCAGAGGTTCAGTCAGTTTAATGTTGTAGATATCGCAATCTTTTGACTCACTCTTAGATTCTATTCAGTCGTCGGTGATTTTGAAGAACTTACCCGACGGACTTGAGGTGTCTGGAGGTACTTCGAGGGTGTCCAGGTGTCCAATGACTTGTCCTCAGGAATATATGGGAATATATGGACACAGACTTCCAGGCGAGAGCAAGCTTCTCCCAGAGTGGGGGAGTTGCGGCATGAGACGTGTTGGGTCATGGGGCTAGCTGGCTGGCTGGGTGTTTCTTGTTGCACTTGATGGAAGAAAGCATCATGACCCTCATCATCATTATCATCATCATATCATCATTATTCTCGATATCATCTTCGTCATCATACACCATGATCATCATTATTCGAAGGTTATCATCATCATCATCATCATCATCATTATTCTCGATATCATCTTCGTTATCATACATCATGATCATCATTATTCGAAGGTTATCATCATCATCATCATCATTATTCTCGATATCATCTTCGTCATCATACACCATGATCATCATTATTCGAAGGTTATCATCATCATCATCATCATCATCATTATTCTCGATATCATCTTCGTCATCATACACCATGATCAACATTATTCGAAGGTTATCATCATCATCATCATCATCATCATCATCATCATTCTCGATATCGTCTTCGTCATCATACACCATGATCATCATTATTCGAAGGTTATCATCATCATCATCATCATCATCATTATTCTCGATATCATCTTCGTCATCATACACCATGATCATCATTATTCGAAGGTTATCATTATCATCATCATCATCATCATCATCGATATCATCATTTCTCTTCGTAACGTCATTTTGACTGATTTTGATATTTGCCACACGAGCGGCTAATTAACTGTACACTCCTACCCATCCTGTGAAAAAAGGGCTAGGTTATGGTGTAGCAGGGCTGAGGGACTGGTTAGTTGGGGTGTGAGTTTGAACGGGGGAAAGATTGGAGGAAGTGAAGTGTTTTAGATACCTGGGAGTGGACATGGCAGCGAATGACACCATGGCAGGTTGACGCAAAAGACGATACAGGAGTGCACAAATGGTCTAAGGACTGAGCCTCAGTGATTGAATATCACAATATATGTTACAAAGTGAGAAAAACATCAACAAGGATTGGGCAGCATTAAATGAGAACCAACTTCATCCTTCAGTTCTTGCTAATTCATCAAGCCTTACCGTGCACATTCTAAGCCCAATAAGTGAAGGAATCCAGCGAAACTGGACTGTAAATTCATCATGGTTGAATTGGTTATACCTGTGTCGTGCTTCAGACACAAACGTATTTACATCATACTGAAGCGGGTTGGATGCATTTAGTAAGGAAAGCGCATCGCTTGCAATCAAGCTATCAGTCTTGGAGTTTATGACAAAAATTTGAGAACCATAAGGATAGCAAATGGTTCGTTTTTGGGATGTAGATGCCCAGTTATTGACCCTGAGTCGCAGGTCCTCGTAAAGAACACTATGATTCCAGCAGACGAGTGGTATAGTGAGCGTTGATGGTGATGTAAAGACATCATTCTCGATGTCAGTCTCACTAATATCACCATCACCTCGTCGAAGTGCTCACATTGTCATCATCATCACAATCTCTTGCCAACGTAACATCCATCATTGCCACCATCATCACTATATCCTTGGTGTCGTCTGGGGCCCGCGGCCCTCACCATCCATCGCCACTCACCATCAGGGCTTCTTTAACTCCCGTTGCTCATCCGGCTGAGCTAAATCCTCCGGCAGCCATGATATATGTTCAGGAATGTCATCTTCTCTCCACACATACTTTCTGCACCAGTTGTTTACACTGGGTCTAAGTCATGATCTGTGGCCATTCTCTTGTACTCTGTGGCCAACATGGTTTTCTTAGTGGCCAAGTTTTTGTTTATGGTTTGTGGCTAACATAGTGTGCTTTAACGGCAAGGGGAACTGTGTTTTTATGTGTGTGTGTGTGTGTGTGTGTGTTTTGTCACCATTGTGGTGGTTTGTGGTTAGGGTATCATAATTTCTTGCCAGTTCTTATCTATTTGTGGCCAGGTGGTTTGGTCTGTGCGTTACAGGTTTTGCTTTAATCATATCTTTTTCATGATTTTAGAAAAAAAAATGTTTTGTTCTGTGGACACTGAACTGTAATTCCATATTCTTCTTGCTTACCATCAAGTTAGTCCATTTGATAACAAGTTATCTTCATGTTATCAGTACTCATTATCAGTCACTGGGGTTTTCTTTAGCGTCCAGTAAAGTGTATGTTATGTGGTATTAGTCATTGACACAAGGTCCTCAGCCTCGAAGTCGACGTTGGATGGTATATTCCCAAGGTCGTGGCTCGTACAACTTGCTGGTGACTGTGAGGGCGAAGTGACCCATGTGAAGTGGCTGGATATAACTCCTCCACCCTCCCGTGGCTCACAAGGTAGTAGTACCCCAGGGGGATCTTCTATACCATGTTGGAAAATTAGGATAAGTGATGTTCTGTCCATTCCAGTCCACCTGAGTCATAGGTGTCGCGCGCCGCCTCTCTCTCTCTCTCTCTCTCTCTCTCTCTCTCTCTCTCTCTCTCTCTCTCTCTCTCTCTCTCTCTCTCTCTCCATCCTTCGGAAGTTGGCGTCTTTGATCTCCAATTTGATATCGTTCTCCTTATCCACATATTTTATTGGCGTATCATCCTCACATCACGCTCTCTTCCTATCAAAGCAACTCGTCTCTTGGAGGGGGAGAGGGGCTCCTCTTACATCCATTCCTGCTGCCATTAAGAGATAAGAAATACGTAAAACCCTGACGGAATCAATTCTCACTCCTCTGTACGACTACTACTACTCTCTCTCTCTCTCTCTCTCTCTCTCTCTCTCTCTCTCTCTCTCTCTCTCCCCAACGCCTTAGATTGAATTCAAACGATACGTTCGCCAAAGAAATTTTATATCATTTTAAAGTCAGTATGGTGCTCTACGTCGCTGGATTTAAGATTTACGCTTTGACCATTATAATGAAGCTTTTCATGATGGACTGTTACTAAACCACGATATATATATTTGAGGTGCGTGAGACAGCCTCTCCTGGCCCTTTAAGTTCAGTCCTGCGCCCTCTTGATTGCACGTAAAAACAGTCATGTGTCAGCGCTGACCGTAGCGTGTAAGAAGGGCTCCCCTTTTTTTTTGGGTGTGTACCCAACTGCGATACGGATCTCACCTGCAGTTACTGATCTCCCTGACTCCGTAGTGGCTCAGGGAGATGCCACCTCCACTCCACTGCTGCTCACGGCTGGGCGATACACTTTCCTCTGTTCACGGCAATGATCAAGAGTCCTCAGCGTTCGCAGACGTGACTCCTCCGTGGTGCAACCCTCTTCTCTCTCTCTCTCTCTCTCTCTATATATATATATATATATATATATATATATATATATATATATATATATATATATATATATATATATATATACATATATATATATATATATATACATCTGGAAATCAGTGGGATATTGCCTGTCCTCAACTATTAGGATTTGCCTCATTTTGGTGAATGAGAAGATTTTTATATGTCAGAAGCTTGTAACCTAACTGTGCTCCTGTGTATGTTCTGCTTATCATGCGGTCGATACACCTGGTCTATACCGGCCATTTAGTAGTGTCCCGGGCTGTAGTGCTCTACATTGCCTCTCAAGTGTTCAAGGTGTTGCTAGATCCACAAGAGGTTCGGTTGGCATAGCCTTGTCTTACCCAAGGTGCACTACTGGGTAGGCTGTCGCGTTGTGTACCCATCCCCTCTCTTTTTTCCTCAGCAGTCTCCCCTGTGGAGGATCACTGACGCAACGGGTGTTGGCCAGTGGCACGTCCCGTCTGTCGCAAGTGCACGTTAGGGGTGGTACGTACGTACGTACCGTGAGTCCCAGGTACCATTAGGCAGTGGTACATACCGTTGGTACCGTGTACCCTTAGGCAATAGTGAGTACCAGCAGACCTAGGTACCCCCATTGCGTTCGCAGCCTCACGCCCTGTCTACCAGCAGAGGGAAGCACTGGACAAAAAACCTTGACCTCCTCCTCCTCCTTCTCCTCCTCCTCCTCCACCAGATGATGAGTGTACGAGGAGCAAATTTGCAGATGAGGGAACTCCTTTTATACTGTCACTCCTTGAAGCCAGGTGAGGGGGCACTTGGCACTCTCTCAGCGATGATTTGGGGAACGCATTAATTAGATAATCTGATCCCAAGGGGAGGAGGTGGTGTTCTTCCAGCAAAATGGATGAATTATGTAGGGTGTTTTTAGGAGTTTGTGTGTGATTATGATGTAAGTTGCATCGGTGCTCGGTGCATCCTGGGGGGGGGGGGGGTGGCAGAGTGGGGCAGTGGGAAGAGGGGGCAGAGTGGGGTAGTGGGAAGAGGCGAAGGGGGGGGGGGGAGAAGGAGGCTGGACGCAGGTGCAAACGATATTTACATACAAGGTTTGTGACTGGAATGTAATAAGAAAACGTACATGCGCACAGGAAGATGTATTGTGATGTTCTAAAGCACGACTGGAGGGTAACAACAGGCCTCAGCTATACGAAGGTATACAGAAGCGACCGAGGAAAACGAGGAATCCAAAATATTCTATGGGTTTTCTTTTTTTAATCATGTGAATCTTATCGTCCTTTTCCGTAACTCCTGTCACTCCAAGTGCTGCTCTACAATCAGTAGCAGGGAATCAATGGACTCCTTTGGAGTGGGAAGTTCGTCGACCAAACTATTACTTTTCATTCACTGACGATGATACGATCTCACTGAAGGTGACTTTATACTGGCGGTGTATTCCTCCGCAGGTGGAGTTCACTTGCTCCAAAGATTACACACACACACACACACACACACACACACACAACTGTTACCACGTAAGAAGTTTACCCGTTTATTATGACTCGAACCGGTACTCATCAGAAATCGAGGGAGAGAAAGGACTTTGAAATGATAAGATCAAAGATATGAAAAACGACCAATATTAATGTTTTTACCTGAAACGCCCTATTTGAGTTGTCCGTAAAGACGTTAACCTGTCGTTTGTTATGCCCGAGGCACATAATGAGATGTTAATTCTTCCTGATTTATTTTGCGGTATAATTTTTCTACTTATAATCTTTTTTTTACATCGTTGAATGCAAACAACAGATGATTAATCACATGGTCGAGGAGACAGATTAATGTCTTGCGCAAGGAGAGCTGAACAACTGAATCGGCTTGGTATATCATAAGGCAGGTTTCACGTGGTCTAGTCTTGTGTGTATCATCATCTCCTCGTGTCGCTTGTGAACAGGAGAGCAAAACTGGGGGAGAAAGATGAAGGAAAACTCTCCCAGTCACTCTGTTTGTTGACTTCATTCGCAACTCCACGGGGTAGGTCAAGCACACACACAGCTTGCGAATTAGCTCATACACATTCTCAACCCACGACCAGCATGCTAAAGCATATATTGCCCTTCCATACAGATAAGTCATTCTTACTTCTTTGACTTGACTCGCTAAGTTGATCCCACATAGGTGACCAGCGTCAGTCGACACACACACAACACTTCCACTCCAGTGAAGTAAGACGACACTTTAATTGCCGATAGTGTATCTGTGTCATCGTGACGCTGAGTGTGTGTGTGTGTGTGTGTTGTGTGTGTGTGTGTGTGTGTGTGTGTGTGTGCTAGAGTGGCTTAGGTGTAGACAACCCATCTGTTCGTGCAGGGGAGGAGTGATAGAGAATTCATATATGTGACGGTGGTCAACCCTTCCCACACGGCTGTGAGCAACAGAATACAACAGTGTGGTCAGCCCTTGCCATATGGCAGTGTGGAACAGAATACAACACTGTGGCCAGCCCTTAACTGCTGCCACGGAATAGAATACAACAGTGTGGTCAGCCCTTTCCGTATGGCAGTGTGGAACAGAATACAACAGTGTGGTCAGCCCTTAACTGCTGCCACGGAATAGAATACAACAGTGTGGTCAGCCCTTCTTATATGGCAGTGTGGAACAGAATACAACACTGTGGCCAGCCCTTAACTGCTGCCACGGAATAGAATACAACAGTGTGGTCAGCCCTTTCCATATGGCTGTGCGGAACAGAATACAACAGTGTGGTCAACCCATGCTAGACGACCGTACGGAACAGAATACAACAGGTTCAGCATATCAGAAGTTCTGAAACCTATATAACGCAACAGAATGAGCATTCGAATGTAACAACAAGTACAGTGATGATGATGAAGAATTGAGATGATAGCGAGAGTCTGATGACAGATGATGTGTTCTCTAACATCTTGTCATAGATGATGTAAAATGTGTAAGAATCAACAAGGAGGCCAAGACGAGAAGAGGACACGTGGCCAGTGTGAAGAAATATCAGTAAAGGAAAAAAAGGTTTAACGAGGATATATTGGAAGGTTAACGAAGACTGATTGGGGTAAGAGGGAAGGGTTGCAATATCCACTGGAACAGGGGAGACAGACAGAGGGGAAAGGGGAGAAAAAAAAAACATCACGAGAAAGATAACTGAAGAACAACAAAGGTTAGAATTAGAAAACGTGACTGTTGCTGATACAGTCATGGCAAGAATTATGGAAACTGGGGGATAAGGTGCTGAGATATCGTCATTGCCCTCGGGGGGCAGAACTGGGGGATAAGGTACTGAGATATCGTCATTGCCCTCGGGGGCAGACGTGGGAGAAACCTATCCCTCCCTGTTGTGGTGGTCACTAACACGGAGGGAATAGATGAAGACCTGAATGCAAGAAGTGTCTGTATGTATCTGAACTGGAGCAATGCAGGGAACCTGTAGCACACAGTGAAGCCAAGAATGGAAGGTAAATGGAAAACGAAGAACTTAGGTGGTTGTAAGGAGGGGTTAAGAATTATTGAATAAGAATGCTTTGCGTATGTAGGTAGATAGATAGATAGAGAGATAGATTTTCTTTAATGTAAAATATATGGCGACTGTCTCTGTCGTAAATGATTTTAATGGTGTGATAAAGTAGCAAAGAGGAAAGTAGGAGAATAACTTTCAGAATCTGCCTGAGATAATGAATCAGCAGATGTGTTTACTCTGTGATTTTATGGTCAGCAGACTCTTATGGAAGCACAGAGGTATAGTAGAACCATTGCAGTATTTTTTTTTTGTTAACTGAGATGGCACCGACAGCTGTGGCCCTAATCAAGGCCATCCCAGTAACGCTATATATATATATATATATATATATATATATATATATATATATATATATATATATATATAACTTAGCCAGAGCTAGATATTTTATCGACCAACTCCTAGGGATGGATGAACAGCTGGGTTGACTGTGGACTGACTGCTGTAACCAGGATTCGAACCTATTCGCTCGACCCTGGGCGGCCCGTGAATGCTTTACGGTTGGGAACGCTACACCACTTTTGAGGCTTCTAATTGCCAACCCAATGTCGTTAGCCACAACCTCTTTATCATTTGCAAGTTTGGCCAAAGCATCAACTTTGTCTTGTCTATGTAGGCGTATATGAGAGGGAATACACGACAGTTTGATCTGAATCCCTTAACCAATAATGTTTGAATATCTGTCTCTGGCTTCGGAGACCAACATGGTATATTCTGACAAAAGTGACATATAGTATGTTAACAAGACCATCTGTATGTGACGTTTTATCCACTGAACATCCCTACTTCATTAATGGCAGAATTAGTAATGAAAATACATTAGAAAACTGTCACTTGGAAACGTAAATTGACAATGTTTGGCTTTATGTTAAACTACAAATCTAAACCATTGTCCGGGCAAGCCATTGTGCTAGATTGTCCAGTTAAGGTTTACAATTGGCAGTATTTAATGTCATCAACGTTATACTAGCACACAAGTGGTTAGAGTGCAATCTATCCATTATCTATTAAGTCTGATGACCAATATGCTCACTTGGACTTTCAAAAGGCTATATAGTAACGATCTATCTGGCACGCCCACTTACCCTATATTCCTTACGTCAGTGAAAATATCTTTCATTACTCGTTAAGGCGAAGTTAAGTAGGAGTTTAAGAGAGTATTGTGCCGAAAGGGAATTGAGTTCAGTGTAAGACAAGCAGGCCCTGCAACGCCCTTGTTCCTTGCTTACCTGGCGAGGCCGTGATCGAAGAAGGAAGTGCACACCTGGAGGTGGGGGAACAGGGGATAAATAGCCAGGAGATGATGAAGTAGACATACGATGATACATTGTTGGCCGATCCTGCTGTTCCGGAACTCAGTCATGTTGCTTCTTGTGGAATAAAGTTGATGGGTTTTGTAATGGAAATGTGCGAGATTATTTTTGGACCTCGAAGAAGGATGAATGGGAAGGAGGGAGATCGAAGTATAGTCTGCTCAGTAATCCATAAGATGAATTTATGAGTTTCATTTACTTTGTCTTGGTACGATGTGACATCTGGAAACGCAAGAAAAAAAAGAAATGAATATATTCATTTTCGGTGAGAATAATGACATAACGAGAGTCGATTACCACTGGAATGTTGATGAATATATCTATTTTCGGTGAGAATAATGACATAACGAGAGTAGATTACCACTTTAAGTCCTTACCTAACAAGTGTGGATCACACAGAAAGCTCTTCTGAAAGATGTGTGAGTATCGGTCATCCAACACAACGAGATAGTGGGAGAACAGACCCATAGGGTGTGCAGTCATGGACTGTGTAAAACTGGTGTGCTTTGAATCACGTACACTGCTGTTGTGTGGTTCACTGACAGAACAGCAAGATAGATAACGCGCATTGAATTCACTGTTAATGTCTTATACGATGAAAAGTCTGTTATTATCATTATCATTATTATTATTATCATTATTTTTATTATTGTTATTATCATTATTACTATTATTATTATTATTATTATTATTATTATTATTATTATTATCATTATTATTATTATTATTATTATCATTATTATTAATATTATCATTATTATCATTATCATTATTATTATTATCATTATCATTATTATTATCATCATTATTATCATTATTATTATCATTATTATCAGTATTATCATTATTATTATTATTATTATTATTATTATTATTATTATCATTATTGTTGTTGTTATTATTATTATCATCATTATTATTATTAATATCATTATTATTATTATTGATATTACTATTATCATTAACTTATTGCTATCATCATCATTACTAATCTTCTTACTGTTCTAATGCAATTATCGTTATTACTATTAGTGTTATTATCATTATTATTATCATTATTATTATTATTATTATTATTATTATTATTATTACTATCAATAACAATTTCTTTTTAATGTTAGCTGAGACGGCACAGGCAAGCGAGTGCCCCGGTTAAGGATGGAAGAGAGGATGAACAGCTGGGTTTACTGAACAGTGGCTTCCGCGGCCAGAATTCAAACCTATGTGCTCTTCACCCTTCGCGGCCCATGCATACCTCATGGTGAGTAAAAGTTATCATTATTATTATTACAATTATTATTATTGTTATTATTATTATTATTATTATTATTATTGTTATTATTATTATTATTATTATTATTATTACTATTATGAGTATAATTGTAAACATTGTTGTTATTGTTATTATTATTATTATTAGTAGTAGTAGTAGTAGTAGTATTATCATTATTATCATTATCATTATTATTACTTATTTATTGTTGATATTACTGTTATTACCATTATTTTTATCATTATCATTATCATCTTTTCATTCTCCTCTGTCGATTCCCGCGTTTGCCAGGTAGCGCCATAAACAGGTGAAGGAAGGCCGCATTCGTTCATATCCGTACTCTAATTGTCGTGTATAATACACCGAAACCAGAGCTCCACAGACCTTTCCATGGTTAACCCTTGCCGCCTGACATGCCCTGTTTCAGTCCATTGAGAGCACGTCGACCCCTGTATACCACATCGTTACAGTCACTCTGTCCCGTGCACACCCTTAACCCCCCTTCGTGTTCAGGCCCCAATCACTCAAAATTTTTTCTGCTCTATTCCTCCATCTCCAGTTTGGTCTCCCCTTTCTCAATGTTCCCTCCACTTTTGACACGTCGTATTTACTCTTTGTCAACCACCCTTCACTTATTCTCTCTTACCAGGTAAATTCAGCTAGCTCATTAGATCTGCAATTTGAAGCTCACCCTTATTCCGCCAGTCCTCAGGCTCTTTACCATGATCCACACATACACTGAAAATCCTTACCCACTTTATTTACTCTCATCTTTTGCTATTCTGTACTCAGTCTCTCTTGGCATTTCTTCACACAAGTCTCTTTTCCAAGCTCATTTACTCTCACCACTCTCTTCTCACCGACAATTTTTCCTCTTTTCCGAAAAGTTAAACACATCTGCACACTTCACCAGTTGCCCCTCTAAGCACATTTACATACAAAAGTCTCTCTTTTACACGCCTGTCAGTTAATATGCAATGCAGTAATGCTCGCTGACCATCTCTCCTATTCACACACGTATGATTACATATGTCTCTCTTAAAAAAAAAAGTATCCCCAATCACCAGTTTCTTTCCAGCATACAACTCCACCAGCTGTTCACAATTTCCATTCCTGATACTGAAAACCCCATGTCTTCTGACCATACCCTCACCTGCCACATTTCTCACCTTCGCATTCAAATCACCCATCACTAACACCCGGTCTCTCTCATCAAACCTGCTGGCACACTCTATCAGCACTCCAAGCTTGGCTCCTTCTTCTTCTTCAGTTCCGTCTTTTAGAAATTGAAATTCAAGAAGGGGAAGGTTTTCAGCACCCGCCGTTTACGAAACGCGCGGAAGACGTGTGCTAAGCGCGTGTGGCTCTGGACTCCAAACCTCAGCTGGTGTGAGCTTATGACAGAACCTTCCTTCGGTTAGGATTTCCACAGTGGTTCTTTTAAGCTGTCAACACAGTGTTGTAAGATCGCAAGGCATCGCCACTAGGAACTTGAAGTTTAGTGTTGAAGATGATGCTGTAAGAAAAAGAATTCAAATACTACTCAGATGGTTGAGATATGGGTGTCGTATGTTCATATATGATTCAAGAGTCAAGCGAATGATACGGTCTGCAGCTCATGCGTGGTCAGTGTGGCGAATACATGACTCATACTTTTCATGACGCATCAGCTACTGTGGTGCCATGCTTCAGTCCCATCAGTGTGTGTGTGTGTGTCATGAACTCACGCCACTGCTGTGTGTCATAACCTCACACCACTGCTGTGTGTGTCATGACCTTACACCACTGTTGTGTGTCATGACCTCACACCACTGCTGTGTATGTGTCATGACCTCACACCACTGCTTTGTATGCCGATACCTCACACCAAACCTGCGTATCTTGTCATTTCACACCATCCCTGTGTGCCCCGACCTTTCACCACTGCTGTGTTGTGGCCTCACACTAATGCTCCGTGTCCTGACCTTGCACCCTTACTGTGTTCTGACCACACAACCTCCTCTGTGTTATGTACTTGTACATTACGCAAGTCTCACACACATATGGTAAAGACGTCTCTCGTGTTCTGAAACTATATTAATTGCTCAGGTTTCGCTTCAGTTACTCGCAGTCTAAGTTGCCGACCGACCTCTTATAAGCTATCACTGTTAACGCTCTGTAATCACTGGTAATTATATACCATCAAACCTTCGCCGAAAACGTGATTTTGTAGATTACGAGAAGCAAAAAAAAAAAAAAAAGTTCATCAAGACTGGATTTGGGTTTCGAGTGAGAGAAGTGACTCTCTCTCTCTCTCTCTCTCTCTCTCTCTCTCTCTCTCTCTCTCTCTCTCTCTCTCTCTCTCTCTCTCTCTCTCTCTATCTATCTATCTATCTATCTATCTATCTATCTATCTGTCTGTCTGTCTGTCTGTCTGTCTGTCTGTCTGTCTGTCTGTCTGTCTGTCTGTCTGTCTATCTATCTATCTATCTATCTCTTTCTCTCTCTCTCTCGACCTGTGCCTTCACAATGAAGTGCTCACAGCGAGAGATAGGTAGAGTGAGTTCGGCTATACACTGACCCCTGAGCAGTATAGTGAGGGAACTCTGTTGTTATGTTGACAGATCTCTCTCTCTCTCTCGTCTCGGTTCTCTTCATCTTCCTCTTAATTCTCCTAATTCTCTCAGCTCTTTCCTTACTTCCATTTCTCCCTCCCGTTCTTTCATGTTTCATTTTTTACTCTCCTCTATTCTTGCAATTTTCTCTGTCTCCCCTCTTTTGTTCTCTATCATCTGTGTTCTTTACTCTTTCAGCCATCTCTCTCCCTCTCCTGAATGATCCTACTCCTTCAGTCATGATCCTCCTCCTCCTCCTTCCCTCCCTCCTCCTCCTGTGTGCATTCAACCCCAGCATATGGATAACAGACAAAGAAATCGTCACAGTCAGTGTATCCTGTGAACATGATAGCCGGTATAACAATCTTTTCCATCTTGGGGAATCATCTTTAAAATCCATGTGGACTCTAGTGAGAAAGATTCCCAGCTACATCCAGCTGGAGACGAGCATCGCTCGCTGTACGATACTGTCTTGTGATTTCTTAAGGTTAAACCGAGCAATGATTGCAGTGGTGTGTCGTATAATTAGCGTAATCTCGAGGCATTATTTTCATCATGCAGTGTATTCAGTCAAGTTGAATTTAGTTATCTGTCTGAAAGTTAAGATATTTAGCTTTTTTCCCCGTAATGTTAGTCATTAATTGTACAAAGAAAAAAAAAAAAGAGTTTAGTTTAATGACAATGACTGTAATTGTCCATCCTTGCTATGTTCAACTTCTCCCAGGTAATTTGCAAGGGAAATTACCAAGTATTAAGTTTACTAAAAAAAATAAAAGTCTTAGAACTTGATTAATGTTGTACATGTTACGATAGTGTCCTCGGTAGGTGGTGTAGACCGTGGGAGAGATACGAGGGAGTCGCTGTGGGAGATCGTGGCACAGTGGGAGGAAGGGTAGGGCGCGCGGGGGAGTTTGCCAGAAGCCTCAGTATAGATAGATTTTTGTCCTTCCTTTAAAAGGAGGGACACTAGTGAGGGACTTAGTTGTAGTGTTTCTTCTGTGGTTATGTATTGTTGTTATAGAAACGCATGGCTGTTTTGCACACACACACACACACACACACACACACACACACACACACACACACACACACACACACACACAGTATAAGGCTCATGGTCTTGGAAGATCTTTCTCCAAATGTGCTGAGGGAACATGCTGGGGCACTTGCTGGTTCACTCGAAAAATCATTCAGTAGATCACTACATAGAGGATGTGTGGCTGTGGAGAAGTGGAAGAGGACAACATGGGGGGTGTGTGGCTGTGGAGAAGTGGAAGAGGACAACATGGGGGGATGTGTGGCTGTGGAGAAGTGGAAGAGGACAACATGGGGGGTGTGTGGCTGTGGAGAAGTGGAAGAGGACAACATGGGGGATGTGTGGCTGTGGAGAAGCGGAAGAGGACAAATGTCATGCCTATAGTTAAGAAAAGTGTTCGGAAAATCGCGCTGAACTCCTTGCCAGCCTCACTCACAAATGTGGTTAGTAAAACACAGGAAGAAATTAATATAAACCAAATGGTTGGCTACCTGGAGAGGAGAAACTATCTTGTTTGGAAAACAGAACGGATTCAGGGAAAGGGGATCATGCATTACGAATCTCCAAGACTTCTGTAACGAAGAGAGGGATATGTAGGCTGTGTATTCCTGGACTACTAGGAAGCTTTTAACGATGTAATCCATCGGAAGTTGATTGATAAGTTAGAGTTGTAAGCCGGAATAAGGGGTAGGTTCCATCACTGGATTAAAGGTTACCTTCGTGGAAGGGAACAAGTGACATAGGGTAAGAGATACATCGGCGAAATGGGTTGGGAGTCACCAATGGCGTGCTGCAGGTTGCTCTCTGGGCTCGCTGATATTCTTGGTGTATGGAAATGACTTGCCAGACAGATTGGACTCTTACCTAAACGTGTTTGTGGATGATGCCAAGGTCATGAGAGACATGAATAAGAAATTGTTGTATTTGCAGCTTACAAGGACACCTGTACAAACTCCAGTTTTGGTCTGATATATGTGTGATGCGATTCAACTCTAGTAAGTGTAAGGAAATGAAGGGGAAATACAGTGAAAGAAGGCCTGGGAAAATAATTCCCCCAAAGGAAGGAAGCTGTAGCGAGCTATGTGTGAAAGAAACCAAGAGCTCGACATTGTGCATAATCTGAGAAGATGCAGGCTACCTGCAAATGAAATTTAGAATCGAGTTGAATCATATGGTTAACTAATTGTTTGGTAAGCTGTACACGACATACGATAGACCAAAACTGGGTCTTGCTTGTCTTTCTGGTCACCGTACCTAAAAAAGCACAGACGTTTGATGAGAGAGGGAGTCCAGAGAAGACAAACTAAGATGGTATCTAAATTATGAGAGCTGATGCAGTTTATAAATTTCTCCTCATGTGTCATTTAGTGCCATAAGTGGCACACGAAACACTTTCTTAAAATTCACTTCCGTCTTTTTTCAGTCTGAAATTTACTAGCTGTACTAAACGCGGAATTGGTTTTCAAATTACAGTCGCGGATCTTCACTATTAACGCTCATAATGTAGAGAAATGTTTGACGTTCTGACTGAAACACTGGGAGAATCTGATCTGGTATCAGCGCACCTTGTCGACCCCCAGGGCTGTAACGCCGGCCATCAGACCTGGGTTCTGTGTCAATTAATTACGGAATACTTCGAAGATGGGAGACTGGACGACAGTGACTCGTCTTTCTCGAGTATATTATTGGATATACGTCACTCACCCACACTCTCAACAGTCTGATGTTATTAAGCTAGACAAGATAACGCTCGCCACAGCAGTCCAACTTTATCATTAGGCCAGGCAGGATAACGCTATCCATAGAAGTCCCATGTTATCACTAAGGCAGTCAGCATAACACTTGCTAAAGCAGTCGAAAGTCAGCATCAAACCAGGCAAGGCAAAGCTGGCTACAGGAGGCGAATGTCATCATGAAGCTAAGCAAGATCACACATCGCAGGTGTTGAATCTCATCATTAAGCTAAGCATGGTAACACATCGCGTGAGTCGATTGGTATAATTAAGACAAGTAAGTTAACACGCCTCAGCAGTCGAATGTTATCAATGGCCCATGTCAGATAACAACATGGCAGGTATCGATCGTCATGATTATGTGAAGTAAGACAAACACTTGCCACGGCAGCTGAATGTTGTCATTAAGCCAGTACGTAGTTAGAGATAATACGATACAACGAGTGAGCAACGAAGGTCGTTCGTAGCTTTGAATGGCCCGTTGATGTCCGTCGGAACAAAAGAATTCGCCAAACACTTTGAGTGTGGTGGGAGCTGCTGGAAACCCGGCCGCACTGGACGAGAGGAAAGCCATCGTGGGATTTTCAGTGGAGTTAAGAGCCACTGGTGAACTGTTTATGACGACCTGTATCGTCTAGCCTTCTGTGCACGAGGGTTCGACCCTCGAGCACGACTCCTGAGCGCGAAAGACACAACCCTTGAGCGCTACAGTTCGGCACTTGAGTACAATGGCGTGGCCTTTGTTGACCTAAGAGTTTAGGGTAACGTCAAGGGTCACGCCATCATACCTTACCTAAGGGTCGTACCGTCGAGCTCAAGGGTCGTACCATCGAGCTCAAGAGTCGTACCGTCGTGCCCAAAGGATCGTACTGTCATACTCAAGGTCGTACTTTCGTGCTCAAGGATCGTATAGGCACGCTCAAGGATGTTACTGTCGGGCTCAGAGTCGTACTGTCGTCCTCAAGGGTCGTACTTTTGTGTATTGAGAGTCGGTCGTACTGTCGTACTCAGGGGTCGTACTGCTGTGTTTAAGGGTCAGCGGTCGTACTATCGTACCTAAGGGTCTTACTGCTGTGTTTAAGGGTCGGTCGTACTATCGTACTATCGTACCCAAGGGTCTTACTGCTGTGTTTAAGGGTCGGTCGTACTATCGTACCCAAGGGTCTTACTGCTGTGTTTAAGGGTCGGTCGTACTGTCGTCCTCAGGGGGTTAACGAAAGCAGAGTTCGCCAGTCATTCACTGGCAATTATCAAATTCATAATCCAATAACTATTGTGTAATTGCTGATAACTATGATGAAGACTTTTTCTTATATCTTAATCATAGTGAAGACACCTGTTCTTATTGTTAACTACAGTGAAGACTTTATTCTTATAAGGTTGTCTGTAGTGAAGACTTATATTCGTGTAATGTTAACTATAGTGAAGACTTTTATTCTTATGATGTTAACTATAGTGAAATTCTATTCTTAGACTGTTAACTATGATAAAGTCTGCAATTCGTACATTGTCAGTTAAAGACTCCTGGTCATGATAGATCGCTAACTATTGTGTAAAAACTTCTGTTCTATTCTTAACTATCGTGAAAACTCTGTTCTTCAGTTGTTCACTGTGATGAAGATTTCGTTGCTTTAGTTGTCAGACATGGGTAAAGGTTCCTTTCGTTGAATTTTAGACATGGCGAAGAATCCTTCCCTTAAATTGTTAGAAATGGTGAAATCCATTCCTTAAATTGTTGGGCATGGTGAAGAATCCTTCCCTTAAATTGTTAGAAATGGTGAAGAAATCCTTCCTTAAACAGTGACAGTTGATGAAGAATCCTTTCCTTAAATTGTTAGAAATGGTGAAAAAAATCCTTTCCTTAAATTGTTAGACATGGTGAAGAAATCCTTCCCTTAAATTGTTAGAAATGGTGAAGAAATCCTTCCTTAAACAGTCACAGTTGATGAAGAATCCTTCCCTTAAAGTGTTAGAAATGGTGAAGAAATCCTTCCCTTAAAGTGTTAGAAATGGTGAAGAAATCCTTTCCTTAAATTGTTAGAAATGGTGAAGAAATCCTTTCCTTAAATTGTTAGACATGGTGAAGAAATCCTTCCCTTAAATTGTTAGAAATGGTGAAGAAATCCTTACTTAAACAGTCACAGTTGACGAAGAATCCTTCCCTTAAAGTGTTAGACATGGTGAAGAAATCCTTTCATTAAATTGTTAGACATGGTGGAAAAAAAATCCTTTCCTTAAATATTCAGAAATAACGAAGATTCCTTCCCTTAAATTATTAACGAGACTTTTACCCTTAAAACTAGCAACCAACTCAGTTTCCAGACGTTGAAAGTCTATCTTTCTCTCCACACAAGTTCTTTTTGCACCTTGTCTGCTCATTATATATATATCAAAAAAAAGGAGATAGATTTATGACATTCTCTCCCAAATTGCAAAACCAGGACTGTGGTAATTAACATATGCGGGCTAGATGAAGGCGATAAGGCTGATCCCACTTGGCAGCTGACTGTGGTTTCTAGTGAAGGGTTGGGTTTCTAAACGATCATGAAAATCGTTTTCATTTTTTTTTTCTCAAATATTTCATTTGAAAAAGTTTATATGGGTACGTTTTCATGTCACTGGGTATATTTTGATAGTGGTTTCTAGATTGGTCTTGGTTTCTAGAGTTTGATAGTGGTTTCTAGATTGATCTTGGTTTCTTAAGTTTGATAGTGGTTTCTAGATTGGTCTTGGTTTCTAGAGTTTGATAGTGGTTTCTAGATTGGTCTTGGTTTCTAGAGTTTGATAGTGGTTTCTAGATTGGTCTTGGTTTCTAGAGTTTGATAGTGGTTTCTAGATTGGCCTTGGTTTCTAGAGTTTGATAGTGGTTTCTAGATTGGTCTTGGTTTCTAGAGTTTGATAGTGGTTTCTAGATTGGTCTTGGTTTCTAGAGTTTGATAGTGGTTTCTAGATTGGTCTTGGTTTCTAGAGTTTGATAGTGGTTTCTAGATTGGTCTTGGTTTCTAGAGTTTGATAGTGGTTTCTAGATTGGTCTTGGTTTCTAGAGTTTGATAGTGGTTTGTAGATTGATCTTGGTCTCTAGAGTTTGATAGTGGTTTCTAGATTGGTCTTGGTCTCTAGAGTTTGATAGTGGTTTCTAGATTGGTCTTGGTTTCTAGAGTTATATTAAAATGGTTTCTAAGATGATTCATCTTAGATCTAAAGCTCCGTAAGTATTGAGGACCTCTGCGGTGTAGCGTTGCTGACCGGGACGCATTCACAGACCTTCCGTCGTCGAGGTTCGAATCCGGGTTCTGGCAGTCAGTCCACATTCAGCCCAGCTCTTCATCCTCCTCTGAGGATTGGTCGATAAATTGAATACCAGGCTTAAAGTAGGATATATATATATATATATATATATATATATATATATATATATATATATATATATATATATATATATATATATATATATATATTATTTATCTTTCTATTTATTTTGCTTTGTCGCTGTCTCCCGCGTTAGCGAGGTAGCGCAAGGAAACAGACGAAAGAATGGCCCAACCCACCCACATACACTTGTATATACATACACGTCCACACACGCAAATATACATACCTATACATCTCAATGTACACATATATACACACACACAGACATATACATATATACACATGTACATAATTCATACTGTCTGCCTTTATTTATTCCCATCGCCACCTCGCCACACATGGAATACCTTCCCCCTCCCCCCTCATGTGCGCGAGGTAGCGCTAGGAAAAGACAACAAAGGCCACATTCGTTCACACTCAGTCTCTAGCTGTCATGTGTAATGAACCGAAACCACAGCTCTCTATCCACATCCAGGCCCTACAAAACTTTCCATGGTTTACCCCAGACGCTTCACATTCCCTGGTTCGATCCATTGACAGCACGTCGACCCCGGTATACCACATCGTTCCAATTCACTCTATTCCTTGCACGCCTTTCACCCTCCTCTGTGTTCAGGCCCCGATCACTCAAAATCTTTTTCACTCCATCCTTCCACCTCCCACTACTCGTTCCCTCCATCTCTGACACATAATGATAAAAATGATAATAATAAGAATGATCATTATAATGATAATGATAATATATAGTCTCCATTTCCTGCATGAACGAGGTAGCATTAACAGCAGATGACGGAGCCATGGAGAGAATTCCTCACTTGGTTCCATCCTCTGTTCTTTCTTTTGGAGAGTAATACAGGAAGGGATGATTTCCAGCCACCAGCTCCCGACCCTCTTAGTCGCCTTCTATGACACGCGAGGAATACGTGGCCATTATACATTCAGCCTTAATGAGATGACCTTGGTTAGGGCATTCAATTGTCCGTGTGCCGTCTCAGCTGACATTAAGAAATACATTTCATTAACTACGTGTCCTGCCAGAGTTCCATCAGGTGATATACTGGACCCTAGTTGGCCCTGACCATCGTAACTAAAGTAGTTAGTCATTGCTTTCCAGTGATTTTTGAAGTAGACTTTACTAGTGCCTGCAACGGTATTCCAGTGGTGTCTGAAACAGCCAATCACATGGTTTCTTATGTTAGATTGGTACCTATTTCTGAACTGCTTAGTGAACACTGGTTTCTAAAGTAGTTCTTCAATAAGTTTCTAAAGTGGCCCTTCAGTAAGTTTCTAGAGTGGTCTATCTGTATATCTTTTGAAGCAGGAATATTCTTCTTTTAGGTCCGTTTAGCTGCATGTCTGATCCCTTCTAAATTTCATTCGAGGGAAGAAAGACCCCCAGCATATGTGATGGATTTTGGCAAACATCCTCCTTATATAAGTGTTAGAAATACACCTTATTACTTATTTTCCATAGATATTCACTTTTTCTATGCATCATTTCGGTTTCCGGTATCCTGTGGATGATCACATTTTCTATGTACATTTTTGGTGTCCCATTTTCTACAAATATCAACAATTTCCCTCATCCTTTTTCTACACTCACTTTAGTAGTTTAGTTGTTTGCTCGTCTACATATCGGATACTGGAGAGCTGTTGCCGTCTCTCGTGATGCTCAATTGTCTCTTTTGTTGTCACAAGCGGCGGGGTTGCTGACGGTGCTGTGTCATCACGCCTTACGAGTGGACGAAATCTCGACTTACCAGAAGACGCGCCACCTATATGCTCGTGAGGAAGGCGGTGCGACCCTATGGTGTGATGTTCGGCCATAGACCTGATCCTTAAGGGTCGAGTCAAAGACCAGGCCATCATACTCATTATGTGTGTGTGTGTGTGTGTGTGTGTGTGTGTGTGTGTGTGTGTGTGTGTGATGTCAGGCTTTAATAGTGATATGAAAAGTGGTTAAAAGAGATATAAGAAGGGAAGAGCTTAATCAGCTTAAAGCTTTTTGAGGAGGTGGAAAATCTGCCTTATAAAAAGATCCAGGTCGTATTTGTTCAGGAAACATGACGGTATCAAGAGTTCCAAAGCTTAGCGGTGTAGGGAAAGAAAGAGACATCACAACGGCCCACCCTTGAGCTACAGACGACCACACCATGGTCATGTGACACAGTAGCTCGCTGAATACTACATGATCTGGATAATGGCCGGGGCGCACAAGCAGCCAGCCAGCTCTCGCGAGCAAAGACATAAGTAATATCTACAGGAGAAAGAAAATGAACCAACTGTGTGCGGTTTAGGGTAAGTGGGTCTTGTTTTACGGTTAGATAAATAAGTTGAATTGCTTTGGACTCAACTCTGTTTAGTAAGCACATAGAGTCAGAACCTCTCCAAGTATACGAACAGTAATCCATAAAAAGACGGAATACTCCTTCGTATAATCGGAGCAGCTGCTCAGAAGCAAAAAATGTGAGACATCTGAACACGACTCCCAGTTACTTAGAGACAGACTTAGCTATTTGTGTGATGAGAGGTTTACTCGACAGGGTAGATGTTTCAGTGATATTAATTATGTTTGTTGCCCTGGATGGTGGAATTACACATCCACCAAAAGAAAATGGAAGGTTTTAAAAGGTTTTAGACTGAGAGATGGGCATAAGTTGAGTTTTGAAGGCATTAACATTAACCAGGTTACGTTCACCAGAACAAGGAAATCCTGTCTGAGGTCACAGAGGATATATTGACCAGATCAGAGGCACTTTCGAACAGGAGATGATGGAGCAGATCTGATGGATGTTTAGGAATTCAGCGTTGAGTCATAAGCGCATCAGTGCCTCTGGTTATCTGCTGAAGAAGGTGAATCGTTCATAAAGAGGAAGAAAAATGTAGGTGAGAGGGTAGAACCCTGAGGAACACAGCAGGTAGTAAGAAAAGAGGAGGAGGTTGATTCAACCGCAATTACGGGGCTATACTGGCCAAAAGTGAACCTAGATATGAGGGGGAACAAAGTAAGGGAGGAAAGCCTAAAAATGGGGAGTTGGGAGATGATAACCCGATGCCATTCTCCCATACCTCGTCAGATGGCTTTGACTTATCCAGGGCTACAACGTAGAACTCTTCAAAGCCCCCCAGACATTAGTAAGATAGGGAAGGATATTACCGGTTGATCTTGCCCCCGGGAGCCGTACTGATCATTAGAAGGTGCCTAAGGCTATTGGACTTCAGGAGGCCATGAGGCTGTAACATCCCCTTATCGTCACGCTGACGGCCTAAGGAGGAGATCTCATTTTGCACCATAGCGAAGGTTGGACTCCTCTCATACAGGAGGGAGGGAGTAGAAGGAATTGAAGCTCTCTTGTTTTCCATTCTTAATGATCTGGAGGAAATTATCCTCCACCCAACCCGTATCCTAGACCATCACTGCCATACTCCCAACACTGAATTAGTTTGTCACCTCAAATCCTTTCGTATTGTAGCTACACATTCTCGCTTCCAGTAAGTTAATGTGACCACTCTCTTGTGAATGTATCTTTATCAACTACGCCTCTTCCAGCAGCTGCCCCTTCTAAACGTCAATACAAGCACTATCGTTGTCTGAACTGATTTGAAAGATGTCTCTCTTGCTTTCCTTAGGCGGATCACAGCTTCTGCTCTGTTGATGCTTTTGTCTCTGCTTGGCATGTAGCAGAGGTCACTGTTGCGGAAATGGAAGCTTATATCCCCACTTCATCTAAGACTGTTTCTTCTTCCAGCCCATGACTGAGCCTTTCATGTTCTCGAGATCATTCAATCGAGGGACTTGGCACATTGGACCAAGAGAAACTATCCCTCCCCGACTCTCGTTTAGTTTTCATCTCAGACTACAATCAATGCCAAGTGTGGCTTTCGCAAGAGGAAGTGTGACAATCTCTTCCCTTCGTCCATTGACGTTTCTTTGTGGTTTTCAGTTAAGAGCTTCTTTCGAACTCCCTTTCCTCGGCGTTCCCGCGCTAATGGTACTGTAACTGTCTCTCCCAGTGAAAGGCAACTCCTCGTGGTTCTTTTCTCTCCTCTAACTCCACCGTGGATGACTCTTTTAACTTTCCTTCTTCCCCTTGATGCTCCTCTCACTGATCCATTGACCTTCAATATAATCTTTTCGTACAGTTTGTTCATTATGCTCATACAAGGATTGTATCGTATAGCTCAAGGGTCGTACCTTTGTGCTCAAGAATCATACTTTCGTGCTCAAGGGTCGTACCTTCTTGCTCAAGAATCATACTTTCGTGCTCAAAGGTCGTCCCTTCTTGCTCAAAATCATACTTTCGTGCTCTGAGGTCGTACCTTCTTGCTCAAGAATCATACTTTCCTGCTCAGGAGTCGTACCTTCTTGCTCAAGAATCATACTTTCGTGCTCAGGAGTCGTACCTTCTTGCTCAAGAATCACACTTTCGTGCTCAAGAGTCGTGCCTTCTTGCTCAAGGGTCGTACCTTCTTGCTCAAGGTCGTACCGTCGTGCTCAAGGGTCGCACCCTCGTTTTTAAGGGCCATTCCATTGTCTTGTGCAATGTCCTGCCATTTTTCAGCACTCCCAGTACCATTATACTGCCTCAGTCGCCCCAGCACCTTCACTACCTTCATTACCATCATTATATCGCTGTTGCTCCTGACATCATCTTCATGAATGACGTCAGCTTCGTCATCACTATTATTAATGCAGTTATCACCGGCGTCATTATTCACTATCACTACACTATCAATGTTGTCATTTATCATATCATTACTCACTGTTATTTTCATAATGTCTGAATATTATCATCATTATCCAAGTCTTCACCAAGTCTCTGCCATCTCCATCACCCGTATCAGAATTGCTATCACTGAGCGCAGTGTCACCAGCTGTGACGACTGCGCTAACTAGGAACAACAGAACAAGGTTGTTGTGAGACGAAGAGAGAAGAGAGAGAGAGAGAGAGAGAGAGAGAGAGAGAGAGAGAGAGAGAGAGAGAGAGAGAGTGCGTTAGTGTGTACGTGTTTGTGTGTACATATGCTTGTGTTCGTGTGTGTGTGCGTTAGTGTGTACGTGTTTGTGTGTACATATGCCTTTGTTCGTGTATGTGTGCGTTAGTGTGTACGTGTTTGTGTGTACATATGCCTTTGTTCGTGTATGTGTGCGTTAGTGTGCACGTGTTTGTGTGTACTTATGTTTGTGTTCGTGTGTGTGTGCGTTAGTGTGTACGTGTTTGTGCGTACATATGCCTTTGTTCGTGTGTGTGTGCGTTAGTGTGTACGTGTTTGTGTTCGTGTGTGTTCCTGTGTGATTATTGTTTGTGTGTCGCGGGGTGAGAGATTCTACACTCGTGTTGCCCCATCTCTTAACCTTGTACGCTTCGACCATGTCCATATTCCTATGTGTGTATGTACACACACATATATTGATCCCCAGTCCAAGCCAGTTACCCATTCATCGACCAGTCCTGAAGTGGGGGATGAGCTAATGGGTTGGGTGTAGACTGACAGCCATACCTAGGATTCGAACCCATGCGGATCCAAACCTGGGCTAACCTCTGCTAACACATGGTTAGTAATGGTAACCACTACACCTAGTGTGTGTGTGTGTGTGTGTGTGTGTGTGTGTGTGTGTGTGTTGTTCCTCCTCGCATTTGTGTAATCATCTATGTTTACAGGGAGGGAAAAGACTTCTACACTCATGGGACTCCATCTCTTAAACTTTCTCAACAACCACAACGTTTTAAACTTTTGTGTTGTGTCAGCATTCACAACCTTACAAGTAAGCTCGTCCCATCCATCCAATACTCTGTTATTATAAAAAGTGTTTTTCCGTATCTTTGTTATGGCTTCTGGTTGCTCTGTCTCAGCATTTCTCGGAAAACCAACTTTTCACTGTCGTCAAACTGGTTTTGAAAACTAAAGGTTGTGTGTATGTCACTCCCACACTCTTCTCTCCCCCATGGTGGGCAAATCTGTGGCCTCTAACCTCTCACTGTAGTTTAGATATCTCATTTATGGTATTATATTTTTTTCCCTCCTCCGCTGGATTTTCTCTATTATTTCTTTATACTTTACAAGGCGCTGTGACTAAACTTGAGAAGCATGTTCAAATACAACACGCCGTGATTACTTCACCGCGCATTTGCTAATCATGTACTTAAATGCGGCTCTAGTATTTACCAGCAGACAGTTTGTTTTCTTTTCAATTCTCCTGAGGTAAACCTCGGGCGGCAGGTTGTGTACAAAGTCGACCCCCCCCAAAAAAAGGTTCTCTCTCACACAGACTCTTGCATCTCCTTTCCTCACACATGATAATCGTATCGAATCCTTCTTTCCCCTTTCCCATCCTCATTATTTTGTTTTCACTCGAGGAGGACTTTTTGTTCTATCAATCATGTATCAGACCAACTCTGTAGTTTGGCAATCCTCCTTATGCTTGACTTCCCTCATGACATTAGCGTCATCTGCAAACATTTTTATGAGACCAGTCCTTCTGGTGAGGCATGCATACGTCGATCAACAATAGACTGTTACTAGGACAGAGCCGCTACGGCGTATCTCTGGTGATTCCAACACATTCCCAGAAGGCCTCCCTGATTTTCGTCCTTTGTTCCCTTCCAATAAGTAAATTTCTGTCCATTGTAGGATTCCTCCACTTATCCCAGTTTGAGGATCCTGCTTCTTTATCAGTCTCACATGTGGCACAGTGTCAAATACCTTTTGGCAATCCAGGTAAAACACAATCCACCCACACTTTTCTTGTGTCTAGAAAGAATCTCACTCTATCACAGAAGTGTCAGGGAAGTAGAACGTATGACCTCCTTTCCCTATTTCCATGTTGTGTTTCACCTAGATACTTACGCCTCTAGAAGCAGTCATACATTTGCTTTCTGATTGTCTTTTTCTGTTGTTTTACTGACCCCACTTGTCAGGGAGACAGGTCCGTGGCCCAGCACAGTTTCTCTGTCTCCTTTCTTAAAGACAGGCATGACATTTGTCTTTTTTTCCACTCCCCTGGCACTATTTTCCCCTCCAATGACGTAGTGAACATACCTTAGGTGGCCTGTCAATTGTATCTATACATATTTTCAACACATATCGAGGAACTTCTTCAGAACCATGACTTTCATTTAGGTAAGACCCGATGGTAGCTTACTGGTGTCTTTTCCAGCTGTTTTATTGTTTTGCTATTGTCCCATTCCATCACGCTAACTTTGAGGCTATGGCGTTTTTCACTGTGAAGACAGTTCAAGAGACGTGTCATTAAGTTCTTCATATCTTGACATCGCCCTGTACAACTCTTCTCTGCGACTCCCTTAGCCTGGTCACCTGCTCTCAAACTGACGACTCACTCCTGATGAATGTATAGAAATGTCTTGGGTTATTTCCTGCTTCAAAGATCCTCTGCTCTTCCTTCCTTATCTTGCTGTGCACGTTCCTCATTCCCCTACACCAACCACTTGCTAGCTGGCTATTGCCTGTATCTTCTCAACAATACATTCCTCATATCATTTGTTTTTAATATCATTTGCTGAACTATTTCCCTCTTTTTTTCTAAGCTTTCTTCTGTATTTGCAGCAGATGGTTCCTCTAAGTTCCTAAATGCAGACTTCAGCCTAAACTCCCAAAATTGGGATCTGTATCAAATTTCATTACCCCAGTTCATGCTCTAAAACAAATAGCTCTGTATTTTCTCAGTTAGATCTCCTATTATTTCCATTTTCAGTTTTCATACTCTTGTGTGTTATAACAACATCTAGTAATAATCAGTCCCTCCAGTTCTAGTGTGACCAGCGAAATACTAACAACACGAAATTTCAGTAAACACTCTTAAGAACTTCTGTTGCTACAATTAATGATATCCGCGAGAACTAAACTTCTCCAGTCTATTTCTTTATAACTGAACTTCTTCACTATTAAAACTTCATCATCTTTGAAGAGTACGTGTACTACTGTTGCTACCTGCACTATCATGATTGTTCCATCTTTCCGGTCCCTGAAAAAGAAAAAAAAGATCAAGTTCATTGAATTCCTTAGCGAATTATAGATTATCAACATTACTATGAAAACTACTCCTCGTCCCATTCTGTAATGTCTGAATGGGTCATCCATCTCTCAATACTGCGTGATAATTAATGTTATTCCTAATCCTTTGTCTTCTCTTTTCCTTCATACAGTCATGTGGTCCTCCAGAAAGATTGGATCAGATCTTATCTGTTCTGTCCATTCTGCCTCCACTACTCCAGCAGTATCTTGTTCGTTGCCCCTATACCATGAACTCCAGTGCTTTTCCAATCACTACCTATCCAGCCATGTTTATATTCATTTCCAATCTGACCTTCCCAATCATTTCATATTTCTAACATCTCTGAGGTACTGACAGCACTGTTTTGCTCTCTATCCTTTCTTGATGTCTCTCGGTCTTCAATATTCTGACTGTTCACTACTTCATCCTATCTTCCGTATGTCTATCGCCTCTGGTGACTACCCCCACTGAGTTCCTCCTTGTAAGAAGGTTTCTTATCTTGCTTGAATACATGGATCTGTAAGGTAATCATTACTAGTGGCTCCCTTATGGCTTAGATATATCTACCAATTCTCTATGACTAATTATTTTAGAATTACTGTATATCAGGATAATTTGATAAGTATGTCATATATCTCCAACCTCTTGTCTCTGGCTAGAATATCGTCCCTTTCCAGTCAAAAAAAAAGAAAAAAACACGTCTGTCTACGTCCTATTTCACTTATTTTCTGAAGTGCAACTCCCTTCATGGCTAAATTCTGGCGTCTTGATTCTCAAACGTCGTGTCCGTCTTCTTTTACCCATTAAAGCGTCACTTTACCTCAACTTGCAATGATCCCGGATACTCTGCACTATTTCACACCATCTATCAAAGAAACCATAAACTTCCTTAGTTGTTCTGTCTCTAACAAGGCATTTTATTCCTTCCATAGTTTCACGTGATGACCTACCATGTACCGCTCTTTCAGTGGCCCGCAAATGTCTGTTCCTTTCTGTCATTCAAAAACTGTTTGTGTTCATCATCCTCAGGATTTGTTCCTTTTTCCCCAGCAATCTATTGTGAAAATTCTCTGGTCTCTGTGTTATGGGGATTCTCATATTTTGACCTATTACAAGGACGTCCAGAGAAGACCTTCTTGATTTTTTTTTCCCTCTTGCACCTTCTCTCGTCTTCACATTCCTATTGAATCCCTTCAGTTACTTTGATTTTCTTATTCAACATTGTCCTTTGTATCTCTCCTTCCCTTAATTTCTTCTTCCATTTCATGGCACTTTGCAAGATCTTTGATTCGAGTCCTCCGTTTCTTGAGTCTTTTGTCCAATTATCATAACTGTTAATCCTATGTTTCTCTTATTAACTACAATATTCCTAGTCTTATGGTTCTTGCTGATTCATCTGTTTTTGTCTGATCATTCATTATCCTTCCAGTGCGCGCGCAGCCATCGTTGTTTCCTTCGTCCAGCCACAACCTGGCAGAGCAAGTCGAACTCCTCGTTCATAACTGTGGTCTCGCTTGGCTCTGTCTTGTACTAAACCTCCTTTTAAGTTTTTAGCTTCAGCCTGAGAGTGAGAATAGCCTGGCACTCTGAAACTAATCCTCTTCACGTATGTAGCTTCTGAATATGTTCACAGTCAACCTCATGTGCCGAGAATAAAGAATTTACACCCCCTCCCTCCCAAGAAAAAGAGAATTTGAAGGAAGTCAGTTGGACATGTTAATTGCCACAGTTACCTATACAAAAGAAAGTGTATCATAATACACTTTGATCCGCTATCCCCCGTGTTGTCCTCTGTGATCAGGGGTCAACTCTCAGCGTTTGCAATGATAAGGTTGTTGACACTGATTTACTCAGATCTGCCCCAGTAGGTTTGCACGTCACTGCACCGTGCTCCTCCTCCTCCTCCTCCTCCTCCTCCTCCTCCCCCCCCTCCCCCATATCCTACTCCCTAACAATACCCACTGGTCAGCTAACATGACTAAATCCTTCATCATGGAGGAATCAAAGGACTGGACTTTCCCTTTCCAGGATACTTTATGTATAGATAATTCAGGAAGCTCTCCCTCGTGCCTCCTCCATACACTCTCCCAACACCCGTCCCACACCTTCTCACCCGCTACACCCATGAGCCCACGCACACACCCATTAGCAACCCATCACGCCGTAACAGACTCATGATATCCCCTCACGCACCCTTAACCCGTCAGTCCCGTCCAACGCACCCACACTCCCACCTCCAACCTCCAACCCTCCCACACACACTCCCTTCCCTTCCGTCTCGCACCCTTCCCTCTTTACCCCTTTACACTGAGGCCACTAAGTATTTCATGGGGCTGGAGCGGCGTGAGTGAGGTGCTCCGTGTATAAGGCATGAAGGTACGTGCATCATGGAAGGACCTGCTGACCAAGGGAGACTGTTCCAACTTACCTAGTCATGATTTTTACCTATGGTGGCCTGCCCGCTCTCTTGTCCCGCCTCTGTTTTTAGCAACGTTCCCGCGCACCTCTTGGTGATTTAGTCATGGGTTATGTCGCTTCCGGAAGCGTCTGTCTGTGTGTGTGTGTGTGTGTGTGGAAGGGGAGGGGCGGTGGGTAAATTAGGGAAGGGTAAGGGAGAGGTGAATAGGGAGACACGTTCAGGGTAAATGGGTAGGTGGCATAAGCTCTGGCGTGCGCTAAGGGAGTGTTAAGGGTGAAATCTGTGTGAATTACTTAGGGGCTGATTGGTCTTTAGAGGTGTGACGGGAGGGCAAGAGAGAGGCAACCCACGAGTCGCGCGCTGAATGTGGAATACTAATGAGACACTGGTGAAGGAGGAAGAACCAGCGTCACCAAGTGAGAAATCTGGCATTAGAATACACACGAGATATACTCGAGCTGCTGCATTATATGTGATCCAAATTATTATTATTATTATCATTGTTATTATCATCATGATTAATATTATTATTATTATTATTATTATTATTATTATTATTATTATTATTATTATTATTGTTATTATTATTATTATTATCATTATTATTATTGTTATTATTATTATTATTATTATTATTATTATTATTATTATTATTATTATTATTATCATTATTATTTTCATTATCATCATTTTTATTATCATCGTTATTATTATTGTTAATATTATTATTATTATTATTATTATTATTATTATTATTATTATCATTATTATTATCATTATTGTTATTGTTATGTTGTTATTGTTTTTACTGTCATTACTAGTAGTATCACTATTATTATTATTTTCATTGTTGTTATTATTATCATTATTATCATTATTCTCATTATCTTTATTACAATTTTTATTATATTCATCCTTGTCCAGAAATCATGATCCAGATGACTGAACGTCATTAGTTCGTGAAGATTCAGACACGACTGGAGACAACATTGTCAATGATTTACAGCATCGCCACTTAACGACTGAAGGTCAATATGATTTTCAACGAAATCGTCCATGTCTGACAGATCATCTTGATATCATATATGATATAATGATCAACTCGTGTGATGACAATAAAGCGGTTGATCGTCCTCTATCTGTATTTTCAGAGAGCATTTGATAAATTCTTGCCTTAAAGATGACGAACGAAAATTAAGTCACGCGGTATAGATGGGTCTCTACTTTGGTGATCACAAATTCTGTTAGACTGGTCGTAAACAGAGAGAAGTGGTTGATGATCAGGCCTTAGAATGGTCAGACGTAACAAGTGGTGTGCCATAGGGATCTTAGGATCAGTTGTAAGATAACAATATTATCAGGCAATATCTAATGCTGGGAAACAATAATACAAGGGTATTTGAACGTCCACAGCTTCAAACTGACACAGACAAAGTGATGGACAGGACTCACAGTTGGTAAATGATATTCAACATCGTTAAGTGCAAAGTTTTACAAATTGGTAATAAAAACGAAGTGGTAAACTACCAGATAAATTCTGTGATTGTGTAATAATCTTTGTTGATCTTAAATCCCATGTAAACAGTGCATAAAAGCAACGAAACACACGAAAGAAGTAGGATTCATATGCCGGGCAGTCGAATTTGAATCTAAGAAACTGATCTTCACTCCTTATGATTGATTGATGCGTCCCCACATGGACTTTTATCTCCCAGTTTTGGTCATCCCACGTGAAAGAAGCCGTACATTGAATGGAGAGCAGCCAAGATGATACCCGGTTTGAGAGACAGATCCTATGAAAGTCGGTTTGAAGACATAGATGTTATGAGCTTAGAAAAGAGAGGGCTGAGAGATGATCAAGCACAGATATCTAAAATTACGAAAGGCTTTGAGAATCTCCATCTAAGTCTGTCCTCAAGGCTAGATATGTCTGAGTTCACTCGTAGTTATGAATATATACTCGTTAACGAACGTTTTACTTCGAATGACCTAAAGTACTTTTTCTTCAACGGAATCTTTGATATAATGGAAAGACTTACCAGTTAGCCAAATTAAAAGCATCACTTTTAAGAACAGACTTGACAAACACTTCGCCACACATCAGTGACTGAAATTACCTTATCAGTTACATCTAAAGTTTACAGATATTTCTCTCTGTCAGTTGTATAATTCCCTACTTTAACGTCCTCAATCCCTGAGTTCCTAATATCTTCCACTGCCTCCAACAACCTCGAAAGGACCCAGTGGTCTATTGCTGTCTGAAATCCTTTACAGATATACTATTATTATCATTATCATTATCATATTTGTTATTATCAATATTATCATTATTATTATCATTATTATTATCATTATCATTACTATTATTATTATCATTATTATTATTATCATTATCATATTTGTTATTATCAATATTATCATTATTATTATCATTATTATTATCATTATCATTACTATTATTATTATCATTATTATTATTATCATTATCATATTTGTTATTATCAATATTATCATTATTATTATCATTATTATCATTATCATTTACATTATCATTACTATTATCATTACTATTATTATTATTATCATTATTATTATAATCATTATTATTATCATGATCGTTAATGACAATTTCTGGTTCTGGTACATTGTACATGACAGCTAAAGATCGATTGGGTGTATGTAAATGAGGCCATTGTTCGTTTGTTCCCCCTTGCTTCCTCGCTAAAGCGAGAAAGAAAATGATGTATAAGTGATGTATCATCATTATCATTATTATCATCATTATTAGTAGTAGTAGTGTCATTATCATTATCATTATTTCCATTATTAGTACTAGCAGTAGGAGAGTAAAAGTAGTGTTGGTAGTAGGAGGAGTAGAAGTAGTGGTTGTAGTTGTTATAGTAGTACTAGTGGTAGTTGTATCAATATCAGAAGTAGTAGTAGTTGAAGTCGTAGTAGTAGTAGTTGTTGTAGTAGTAGTAGTAGTAGTAGTAGTTGTTGTTGTAATTGTTGTCGTGTAGTAGTTGTTGTTGTTAATAAGTAGTAGTAGTAGTAGTAGTAGTTGTTGTAGTAGTAGTAGTAGTAGTAGTAGTTGTTGTTGTTGTTGTAATAATTGTTGTCGTGGTAGTAGTTGTTGTTGTTGTAATAATTGTTGTTGTCGTGGTAGTAGTAGTTGTTGTCGTAGTTGTAGTTGTTGTTGTCGTAGTAGTTGTTGTTGTCGTGGTAGTAGTTGTTGTTGTTGTTGTCGTAGTAGTTGTTGTTGTCGTGGTAGTAGTTGTTGTCGTAGTAGTAGTTGTTGTTGTTGTCGTAGTAGTAGCAGCTGTTGTAGTAGTAGCAGTAGTGATGATATTAGTAGTTGTAGTAGCAGTCGTAGCAGTTTGATGGAACTCTCGTAGATACGTGGTTGAGACTGATTCACGAAAAATATTGGTCGTCTATCATTAATAACTGTTATCAGAAATAATGTGAAGGAGACGTGTTTTAGAATAGCAAGTGAAAGGTATCTGATTCCTGTGAATATGATGCATCTGTTTCATTAGTTAGTTAAATGTATTCTGTCCATTCTGGTAGCATCCTGTTCTCCTGTATGTTTCATATTCAGGATGAGTGCCGTTCTTATTTGTTATAGATTTAGATAGAATAACAGGTCTTATGGAATGTATGTTCTTCTGTTCACATCGAGAACGTTTCCTTCAGAAAACTGATCATAAAAGGAAGTGATGTTAGATTTAGTAGGGTAAAAACAGGCATGAAAATCATTGAAATCCTCCGTGTTTAGGTGGGCCAATCATTCTTCGTTTTTCCCTTGTTGAACTGTGTACGTTCAGCTTACAGAGTCTCGTCCCTGTAGCCAAGCGGACAAGCGGAGAGTTTATGTACGTTACCTCATCATGGAAATGTTTAGCAAGATATGTAAATGAAGGTTAATGATTTGCTCAATCTGCTGTGAAGTGACGTCACTCCCCTGCTTGGTCCGTACACCTCTTCTCGTGGAAATTCGTCCCCCCCTTGGCTGATAACAGATTGGCTTCGGACGTAGTGTGAGGTTTTATGATCCATGATGTAACACACACACACACACACATACACACAGAGGGGCCTTCGTGGGGTTTGGCCCACAGCGGTTCGAATCTTGGGCGTTGCAGTCGGCCTACACTTAACCCAGGTGTTCATCCTTCTTCTCTACTACGGACTGGTCGATTAATGAGTACTTGGCTTAGTTTGCGATGTGTGTGTGTGTGTGTGTGTGTGTATTCTTATATACGCATATAGGAGTAAAGACATGTTAATATATACAAGGTTACAAGTGGGGGCAACACAAGCGTTGATCTCTCTCCCTGTAACACAAAAATGGTAATCACACACACACACACACACACACACACACGCACGCAGCGCGCGCGCACGCCACAAGGTTCTATTCTGGGACCATTACTCTTTTTGACTTATGCAAATGATTTCCCTGAAGGTATGGACTCCAACATGAATATGTTTGCAGATGATGCAAAGGTCGTGAGGGAAGTGAAAAGTGAGGAGGATTACATCAGCTTACAAGGGGCCATAAACAGACTCCAAGGTCGCTGTGGTTCATGGATGATGGTATTCAGCAACAAAACCAAACGTACAAAGTAATGAGAACGAGACAAAGTGAAAAAGGACTTCATTATGATTATTATCTCGCAGGAAGTATGCTGACTTGGTGGTTGACGCCGACTTTAAGCTGTCGTCAGAGAACCACATTTGGAAAATAGTTAAGTAGACAGAATGTCTATTGGCAATTTAGTTAAGTAGACAGAATGTCTACTAGCAAATATCAGAGGAGCTTTCAAGGATATGGATACAGAAGCATTTTAGGAAACACAAAGAGCTAACAGAGAAGGTTCCACAGGAGAGCAGCCAAAATGGTACCAGAATTAAAGGAGTTACTGGGAAAGGCTAGAGAAGTGGGTCCCAACCTTTCTCAGCCCAGTGCCCCTTTTCAAGCAAGAATGATAGCTGATGCCTCTCATGGAAATCCAAATAAATTATACATCAAGCATGACAGACATTCACGGAGGAAGATCCGATATAAGACCTGAAGTTTGGTGTACATTTACGGGCCGGGGTCGAACACAGCTTCGAATCCTGGTTGAGGAAGTCGGTCCACAGTCAATCCAGTTGTTCGTTTTCCCCAAAGAGGTAGTCGATAAACTGAGTACTTGGCTTAGGCTAATATATATATATATATATATATATATATATATATATATAAACAAAACTGGTGTAAGAGGCAGATCCCTCGAGCTTAAACCTCCCTCCACGTATGCACAGGTAGGCAATAATAAACAAGTCACAGGTTCGTCACACACACACACACACACACACACACACACACACGTCACCGGAAAATCTTCCCAAGCGAATTCTAAGTACTGTCATCTGAAGCGTTTGTGGATACATGTGTACGAAACAGCCCCGACCATACCGTCCCCTTCCATAGCGTCCATGCGTCCAGATGCGCGAAACTCTGTGACAGACGGAGCGTTCATGTACGCCTCCGGGGAACACTGGACCAAACTCATGCGTGCCTCAGCTCCGGTGTCGTGAATAAACAAAAAATACTCGGATGTTTTACTCACTGTTTAGGGCAGCTCTTTGATGAATGAGTTAACAGAATCGTATGTTTTGCGAGCAGTTTAGAAGAGAGTTAGTTAAATCTCGGTATAACTATTCGAATAGTTACTTAGTTTTGCCTTGAGTAGTTTGGGGTTGATATGTAAGTACTGGGATTGGCAGAGATGTCATTCATGTTCACAGTCACCGTTTGATGAATGTCACTCTGTATTTCTTTGCTTCTGCTTCAGGATTATTATAACTCCAAGAGGGAAATACAAACGTCTGATGTCTGGCAGAATCGCAAGGACGTGTGTATCATTAGCATATCCATTCATCAGAATCCGTCCGTCAGACCATCAGGTTAGTGTCCACATAATCACGTTTCTTTTCTTTTCATCTGTTATGTCTAAGGCCTCGCGAGACTGTATCCAAAGTGTTCGTCCACTTGAAATGTAATCCCGTAAGAACAACAAGGATCTGCTACTTTCCCGCCCCCTCCACTTCTAAGGAAGTCTCGTGAGCTGTATAATATTACCACAGACGCTCAGAACTTTTATTTCGGGAGGCAAAATGAGGCAAACTAGGAACAATTATCGCCACTGTTTTTGTATAGATTAGATGTTGCAACTTCTCCCCAATCAGCCGTGTGCTGGAAATCTCACACGCCAGTAAACACAGAGCGCTTGAATATTATTGTATAAATTCGAATTTGTGCAGTACAGGAATCTACATTTCAAATTGTTGTAGAAACATTATTTGGCACGATGCTGAAATATCCAATGCACTGCAGGTTAAGGTGGCGAGGCGCGTACATACCTGGGCCAGCGTGGACGGTCTCGTTAACTAGTAATGGTAGTTATCCAAACGCTTTATCATTTATTTTTATCCAAGTTTCTTGTACATGACCAGAAGCCCATCGCCAGCTGATATATGTATAGATGTATTGGTAGTGAGTATCTATGGGGAAGAGTTTTGTGTCATGATGCAGATGGAGAATTTTTGGAAGGTATATATATATCCCTCTTGTGCATATCCTTCCTGTGTATATTCATCTTGTGCATATCCTTCCTCTGCCTATCCCTTTTGTACATGTCCCTCCTGTGAATATCCCTCTTGTGGATATCCTTCCTTTGTATATCCCTCCTGTGTATACCTTTCCTGTGCGTAACCCTCCTGTGCATATCCCTCTTATGGATATCCCTCATATGCATATACCTCCTGTGCATCTTAAGAATTAATTTGAATCAGTCTTACGCACTCATTCATTACTTCGGTCTACCTTGTGTCTGTATGAGAAGCTTCTTATTGTTATTCAATCTGTGACGTATTTGTATAATGAAGGGTTGATCATAGCAATGTATTAGGAATGTAGTTGGAATGCTGGTTGATTTAGGTTTTTTGGGCCTATCGTCTGCCCAAGAACATTAAGGTCTTAAGCTTCGTTTTGGAACCACTAAACGAAAACGGTTCACACTCGTTTCAGGTGTTCACGATGAATCCGAAGCCATACTTACACACTCTCTCTCTCTCTCTCTCTCTCTCTCTCTCTCTCTCTCTCTCTCTCTCTCTCTCTCTCTGCCTGCATGGCTCTCTTCCCTCTGGTGACTATGTTGTTCAAGACTACGACATTTGCTGCCCGGTGACGTCGTTGTCTCTATGGACTGCTGGAAGGTGTGTTTGCTCAGTGTTGTCCACAAGGTGAACTAATGCACTGCCTTTGAGGCAGCTGATCCCACCATCTCGGCTCAGTTTTGTTACGCTAACAGAGCGAGTAGTGCGGTCTGGAGGCCGCATGTCTCCCGGGATAGTAACAAAGGACATATGTGGGTCATATGCAAGACCATATCAGCGGAACAAAAGCAGAGGTTCACCTCTGCTCCGAGAACTAAAGAAAAAAAAAAATGGTTGTTGAAAAAACACCGTGTGATGTTTACAGTGTGTTTCCAGTGCTTGGTAATGTCTCTTTTTCATTGTCACCATTATTTTGGATTGCTATGGTAAATATTGTTGAGGTATATGAACAACTGATCCGGTAATCTTGGGAAGCCCTACCATCGTCAGCTGTCTTTGTACAGACGAATTTAAAGCTCTTAGTTACGGCAAGTCTCTCACAAACATGGTCCTTTTTCGTACTTGCATCTGACGTATGTTTTTGATCTGAGTTAACTTACTTTGGCCATATAGACCTGACTTTTATCAACAAAAGATTCTTTATCATTGTTATGTATACTATGCTCAACTGTTGTTGAAAATGATTTTGTGCTCGAAGTAAATGTTAAACTTCTCGCTGGACGTAACAGGAAAATAAATCGCGAGTGTTTTGTAAAAGACGCAGGAATCACTGTGTTGGAGTTGGGAGTTTTTATCCCCGTACACACTAGGCCACAAGCTATGGCATGGCCAACGTGTAGTAGTCACTGGACAGACTTGAGACTCTTTACGTCGCGTGACACGAGTACACGTGACTATGAGGCGAGCTACGGAAGGGCGGTAGATGGAGAATGAAAAAGGGGGAGGGTTAAAAGCAGTTCATGGTGATGGAGTGTCGAGACCAGCCACAAACCTCCCCCTCACTTGATCCACCCTCCGTTGCTACCCTGCACAAGACATTAAGGAACCACTGCATATTATAACAGGTCGCAAATCTCTCAACACCGTCGGGTAGTTTGGGGTCTTAGAGGCTTGTTCACGGAGGCCGAACAGAGGTTGAAGAAGAGGGCAAGTACAGGCGTGCAGCTGTTGTGGGATGGAGTGGAAGGGGTAACATTGGTAGGTCAACTTATACGAAAGTGCTGAGGATGTGTGTGTGTGTGTGTGTGTGTGTGTGTGTGTGTGTGTGTGTGTGTGTGTGTGTGTGTGTGTGTGTGCAGGGACATAGGCCTACACAAGAACACGGTGTCGAAAAATGAAAATCTTAAAGACAGTCTAAACAGACCTTATAGGATATGGCACAGCGTCTTAGTGTTTACGATTGTACTCACTTTTCGCATCCAGTTCATAAGTCAGCTACAGCAGGAAGACGGTAAGGTAAGGTAATGGATAAACTCTGTAACATCTAATGTTATAATTATCTGGCTTCTGGGGGCCTGACAAAGACCCTTTGTGACTTGTGTAATCCTTTTGCGCTACCGCTCACAGGATGAGCAAGGGGTGCACAATAAATTAGCCACTGTTAGCGGCAAAATTGAATTGAATTGGAGAAACGGAGGGCAAGGGAGAGGGAGAAGGGTAGGGAGGAAAGAAAGAAGGAGGAGAGAGAAAGGGGAAGAAAGAAATGTAGAGAAGGTAGAGGAGTAAAGAGAAGGAGAGAGGAAAAGAGAGAAGGTGAATTTAGGGCGATGAGCGGAGGAGTACGAGGCTGAATTTGGCGATGATAGAGTAGATCAGGCGGTGGTGCCAGCTGGGGGTCAACGAAGACGATATAATTATCCTCCAGAATGTCTTCGGAGGAGACGGTTGTCGGGCCCATTACCCTGACATGTAATACCCGAGCCATGCAACCGCAGACGTCGGCGGAGGGCTCTGCGTGGTGTTCCCCTGCTTGCTTCGGGGCTGCAGACTTCAGACGGGTTTTGGGGTATCGGCCAGGGTAAGTGGTGGGTGTGTGTGGACATTATGTTAGCCATTCATCAGAGGAGTGACTGGTTGCTCTCACGACCCTCAGCTGAAATCTTGGTGATCTTATTGCCGGCGCTACGTACATTAACAGCTTCTTCCTTATTGATCGCGTATAGTTATACGGTTCCAGATGACTTATTATGTGGGCTTATTTAGTGCTTATTACGAATGGGAAAATGACAGGTAATTCCGAGAGCAATATTACAGTCCCAAGTCCATCAAACTACGATTAAAGAGTGAAACGACCTGGACAGGGACACAAGGAGACGCCCTTCTGGTACCAAGACCAAGGGGGAACCAGCGCGTCGGTGGAAGCGCCCTTTATTTGCCGCCTGCCAAGACTTGACCAGCCAGTTGCACCGTCAGTAGTCTGTATGGTTTTTGATGACGGTATATTGGCCCTCGAGTGACTCCACCAACGTAGTACGTATCTTAGCCACATAGCAGAGCTTTATGTGGGCAGGGTTTGTGTGTGTGTGTGTGTGGTGGAGCGGCTCAGTATGGGTGATGGGTTGTGTGTGTGTGTGTGTGGGGGGGGGGGGAGAGGTTTATATGTGTGAGGTAGAGGTTGTGTGTGAGGGGAAGGTTTATATGTGTGAGGCAGAGGTTGTGTGTATAGAGGAGGGTTTATTTGTGTGAGGCAGAGGTTGTATGTATAGGGGAATGTTTATATGTGTGAAGGAGAGGTTGTGTGTATAGGTCTATTTGTGTGAGGCAGAGGCTGTGTGTGAGGGGAAGGTTTATATATGTGAAAGAGAGGTTGTGTGTATAGGGGAAGGTCTATTTGTGTGAGGCAGAGGTTGTGTGTATAGGGGAAGGTCTATTTGTGTGAGGCAGAGGTTGTGTGTATAGGGGAAGGTCTATTTGTGTGAGGCAGAGGTTGTGTGATGTGTGTGGTGGTGGTGGTGGGACTCTGTGTGGGTGATGGATTGTGTGTAGCGGAAAATTTATGTGTGTGGGAGGGAAGGTTTGTGTGTGTTTGTGGTGGAGATAATGTGTATGGATGATGGTTTATGTGTGGGGGAAAGGTTTATGTATGAGAGGGAAGGCTTGTGTGTGTGTGTGTGTTTGTGGTGGAGGGAATCCGTATGGATGATGCGTTATGTGTGAGGGAGGGTTTGCCTGTGCGAGGCAAGGGAAGAAACCATGTGTGTGTGTGTGTGTGTGTGTGTGTGTGTGTGACCATAGGAGAGAAATTGCTTGACGAGAGGTCATCTTCATAAGGGAATGGCTGTATGGAGGAGTACGAGGCTCTGAGAACATGTTCGGGGTAATTTGTTCCCTAAATATCGGTCGTTTAGCTTCGGAATGGACGAAATGATTACGTCACAGACATTACAACTTTCCGTTTGGCGTACACAAATATAGAACGTTCGAAAACGAGCAAGTATTACCAACTCCTGTTGATCAACAATAAACTAATTTTGATATCGGGCGTATTTGACAAATTGTAGTGGTATTCATAAATCAAAAATGAAATTACCTTCCATTAATATACTGATAAGCAATATGTTATTAATTTTATTTTGATAACGGGAAATTAAATCATATTGTATTGCTTTTCGCGTCTCGCAAATTAAATTACCTGCCTTGAATATTAAACTAACAGTGAAGGAGGTTATTGGTACTGCAAAGGTAATGAAACACAATGTAATTATTGAAATAAATAATATTGCATCGTTTATATATATATATATATATATATATATATATATATATATATATATATATATATATATATATATATATATATATATATATATATATATTAATGTGTGTGTGTGTGGGCGTGTGTGTGTGTGTGTGTGTGTGTGTGTGTGTGTGTTTAATTTGTCGCTGTCATGTTGCACAGGATTAACAACTTCTTTTGAACCCGTGTGCACGACGGCGCAATCCGTAAGTACGACGGTACAAAACTTCAACATGACGGCACGGTCGTTGAGCACGACGGTACGACTCTTGAACACGACGGTACGACCCTTAAGCACGACGGCATGACCCTTGAACACGACGGTACGAACCTTGAGCACGACGGCACGACCCTTGAGCACGACGGAACGAACCTTGAGCACGACGGCACGAACCTTGAGCACGACGGAACGACCCTTGAGCACGACGGTACGAACCTTGAGCACGACGGTACGACCCTTGAGCACGACGGCATGAACCTTGAGCACGACGGTACGACCCTTAAGCACGACGGCATGACCCTTGAACACGACGGTACGAACCTTGAGCACGACGGCACGACCCTTGAGCACGACGGAACGAACCTTGAGCACGACGGCACGAACCTTGAGCACGACGGAACGACCCTTGAGCACGACGGTACGAACCTTGAGCACGACGGTACGACCCTTGAGCACGACGGCATGAACCTTGAGCACGACGGTACGACCCTTGAGCACGACGGTACGACCCTTAAACACGACGGTACGCGCCTTGAGCACGACGGCACGAACCTTGAGCACGACGGAACGAACCTTGAGCACGACGGTACGACCCTCGAGCACGACGGCACGAACCTTGAGCACGACGGAACGACCCTCGAGCACGACGTTATGAACCTTGAGCACGACGGTACGAACCTTGAGCACGACGGTATGACCCTTGAGCACGACGGTATGAACCTTGAGCACGACGGTATGACCCTTGAGCACGACGGTACGAACCTTGAGCACGACGTTACGAACCTTGAGCACGAAGGCATGAACCTTGAGCACAATGACCAACTCCCAATACCTCCTGCGCTCCTAAGACATTATATTTTTGTATCCCTTTTTGTACGTATTTGTGGAGCAATCAACTGGTGATGTATTTCCCTCCTGGTCTAATGGTACCTTATAATGGCTGGGTAACTGTGGCCTGTGAAACAAAAAAATTTTTTTGAAGAAATTGCTTCGTCCAAGTTCCAGTGCTATTGTTTGTTTGTTTTTACCCGAATCGTCTTATTCACACTTATGCATTGTCCTTGTCGACTGCTTGTCCTTGTCTGTCTATTGGCGTCGATTGTCTGTCATTGTCGATTGTCTGTCAGTGTCGATTGTCTATGTGTCGGTATCGGCTGTTTATCAATGTCGATTGTCTGTCTATCTTCATCGATTGTCTGTCTGTCTGTGTCGATTGTCTGTCTCTCGGTGTCGATTGTCTGTCTGTCGGTGTCGATTGTCTGTCTCTCGGTGTCGATTCTCCTTTTTTTTTTACCGTCGACGGCTGAGCACACACCACCAGCGTCGAGCATCCGTTCCCTTCATCAGAAACTGTACGTATGGACCATCCCTAACCTACACACACACACACACACACACACACACACACACACACACATACACTCAATTTCTCATTGACTTTGAACGTTGAGAATCGAAACTACAATCTAAAAATAAATTCATGCAATAACTATGATTTAACCGGAGCGAGAAGCACCAATCAGAAGGAACTATATATCAGAGGAGAGTTACGATTGGGGTACAACGCCTCGCCACATCGTCAATTGGAGTTCCGAATGGCAGCAGCGCCTGCCGAAAAAAACACGAGACAAAAAGTTCATTAATGCCAGAGTGGGATATTTACAACGGGCGAGAGGCACCAATTACAACCAAGTATTTATTATGGCCGAGTTATGACTGGTTCTTCCGGCATGTGCCTCGAAGACGCTGGACGGCCACGGGGTGCTCCAACCGCCTGGCTCACCACTGCTACCCACCTTCTACGGCCAACCAACCACCTCAGGGCCTACCTACGATCAGCGCTACCTCCCGGCCGCTACCACCACTACCAGCAATACAGCCCGTAGTTAGTAGCAGCGCTACTAACTACTACTACCAGTAATGCTAACCCCACACCATGGTCATTACTAGCTACTACCAGTAATGCTAACCCCACACCATGGTCATTACTAACTACTACCAGTAATGCTAACCCCACACCATGGTCAGCAGAAGCCTTACTACCACCATTAATAAAAAGCTGTGTACAACAGTAACTTTTTTTTAATAGTCACCACCATCACCACCACAATCAGTATAACTAGCACTAACCATCATAACTAGTACTACCACTATCTCCACACCACTATTTACACCACCACCATTATCTCCTTCACCATTACCACGGCCACCAACACCATCTCCACACCACTATTTACACCACCACCATTATCTCCTTCACCATTACCACGGCCAGCAACACCATCTGGACACCACTATTTACACCACCACCATTATCTCCTTCACCATTACCACCACCACCAGATCGCTATCACCACGAAGAACGTCCAATCTTCCCCTTCCTCCCATCCCTCCTCCAAATCCCTTCACGTTACCTGAAGGGTAAGGACGGCGCTTGGTATGTGAGAAAGATTTTTACCCTCACCTGGACGTGTACGATGAAGACGCCCATCTCCAGCAACCTCAGCGTCAACTCGACGCCCGTGACCAAACGTTCAAATCATATAACACTCAAGACTCTTCCGCAAAGGCGAACTTCGTAATCGGCGACAAACACACGGTGTCATATGAAATCCTTATGTGATGTGAGAACGGAACATCTGGACATCGACGTGTGTACTTTAGGGAGAAAACCTCAGGTTAACTCTCCCGACTGTAGACAGTGAGCTACAGTCTGATACCAGACAGTGAGAGATGATTGTTTGATACTGAAGGAGTCTCCGAGAGCGAACCCTCCTACAGTTAAGCAAGTCCCACCTTCGTCGTCGTTAGGAATACAAGAGAAGAAGTTTCATGCTGTATGATTTTAGATTAGAACGTCCCTGGTTATTGCATGAGTGAGCTTTACACTCATGTTACCGCGTCTCTTGACTCTGTATACATGCCATCAACACTTAGGCATGCACATACATACATGTATACATACACGCGCCCTCCTTATCTTATCTCAGGTGCCCAACCACAAAGGGGAGGATGAACCTCAGCTGTGAGCTGCCTGCTCTGCCTGGAACAAGGTATGAACTGAAATACGTGTGAGAGACAATGTTAGAAAGGAAATATAAGTCTGTCAGTTCATTATTATTACAAGGTGTGTGCAATGATAACATGTGTAATGATAGTGATCAAAATTCTGAAATAGCAAGAGTGATAATAGTGATATTAATCATAACTGAAGTAAGAACGATAATGATGATAATGATAATGATAATGATAATAGTAATGATGATAATGATTTTTTTTTTTCATACTATTCGCCATTTCCCGCGATAGCGAGGTAGCGTTAAGAACAGAGGACTGGGCCTTTGAGGGAATATCCTCACCTGGCCCTCTTCTCTGTTCCTTCTTTTGGAAAATTAAAAAAAAAAAAAAAAAAAAAAAAAAATGATAATAATGATAATAATGATAATAATGATAATAATGATAATGATAATAATGATTATGATTATGATAATAATAATAATAATAATGATAATGATAATAATAATAATAATGATAATAATAATAATAATGATAATAATAATAATAATAATAATAATAATGATAATAATGATAATAACAGTAATAGTGTGTGTGTGTGTGTGTGTGTGTGTGTGTGGTGAAAGTTCATGGTCGGTCGAAATGATGATAATAGGATAGTTAAGATGAGGGTGTAGTGATGATGGAGTTTCGTGAAGATGAGTGTAGTGAAGTTGGCCTTTTTTGACCTGACCTTCAAGATGACCCAAACTAGGTTCATTCAGTTCCTCGCATATCATTTCATCAGTCTCTACAGTTCTTCCCCCCTTATTCTCTCAGCTTGAACTTACTGAAAAGTTTTATTCTCTCAGCTTGAACTTACTGAAAAGTTTTATTCTCTCAGCTTGAACTTACTGAAAAGTTTTATTCTCTCAGCTTGAACTTACTGAAAAGTTTTATTCTCTCAGCTTGAACTTACTGAAAAGTTTTACGTTTTCTTGTGCCTCATCCACAACAATCTTTTCATAAGATTTCTTTGTGTCTCTTGTGTCTCTTTGTGTTTTCATTAATATCCTATTGCTGAATTCCTTCACTTCTTATCTTTTATTGGACCACTCCTTATCTGTTGGCCTTTCCTCTGAGGCTCAAGGTCCCCATGTCCCTACTCCTTCCTTGTAGATTTGAAAGACCCTCTCACCACAGTGCCCTACTTCCTGGCTTTTGATCTCCAAAGTAATTGCTGAGTTTGGTATAATTTCCACAATGCTATCTACCCTCTGTTTCTTATTTCATCGCTGTTATTATTTCGTCCTTATTTACACATAATCAAACTCAAGCATTGCACAATAATCTCTACCGACTGGAATATTGTTTATGATTTTCATGATATTCATGATACCATGATGATGAGATCCAATGATGAAGATGTTATCCGTCTCTTTCATACTAGTTACTGCAGTAATGTGTTGTTATATGACATTTTCTGTAAACACTCTAAGCTCCTCTCCATGACCTTGTCGCCATGGGAATCCAATTCTCCCCAGTCGATCTCTTTATGAGTGAAATTCTACATTTTTGGCATCTTATCATTCCTGAGAAGTATGTGTTGTCCTGTTTCAGGAACCAGCCTCATCACTCCGTTCCAATAAATTCTTCCCAGGAATTATCAACACTAAAATGCACGTTTTCCTTATGGTTATTCTTCCCATATTGTCTGAATGGGTCATATGTCACTATTTTCTGAATGTCAAGGCTACCTCGACTTGAGGGGGTCAATTCCCCTCGTCCCATTAACTTCTTAGCTACCATTAACCCCACTGAACAAAACAGGTGGCATCTCATCTCTTTTGTAAGTTTCTATCTCTACTGACCTCAAATATACCAAATTCATTTTCCCTAATTCGATATGGTAAGTCTAGTTCTTTACTAGTCCATATACGTACATTAGTATACTTAAATTTCAGTTTGACCCACTGACTTCTCCATGGTAGTTGCGTGGCCGTGCCTTCGACCCACTGACTTCTCCATGGTAGTTGCGTGGCCGTGCCTTCGACCCACTGACTTCTCCATGGTAGTTGCGTAGCCGTGCCGCCCTCGTCTGGCCTCATACGTTGTCTCCCGTTTTATGCCTTCTGACCTATACGTATGGGCTTGGCTTTTCTCCTCCTCCTGCTCATCTTCCTTCGATCTATCACCTCTGTTGAATACCTTACTGAAGTCCACCTTGTCTTGAAGTTTTCTTCCCTGCCTAAGTACCTTCCTTGGCTCGATGACTCTGGATGAAACGTAACCTTAGTTGATCGTCCCTCTATGTCTAGCATATATCGATCAGTTATATATATCCTCGTTTCTTTTATCACATAAAGTGCTAGGCATTTCTATAGCCTCTGGTAGTCTTTCAATCAGCTTTCCATCTTTTTTCCATCCTTTCCTCTCGGTCTGGAACTTGTATGTGTGTATGACGTTGTGTTTGTGTGTGTATGTGTGTAGTGGCTGACGAAACGCAACGCAACCTTACTATACGTCTGCCCCAGAAGTGATTCCATAACTGCGTATGTGTGTTTACGTATATACACAAATACAAACTTTACCAACTTGAAGGCAGACGCGCAAAACGTCGACACTTTGCAAGAAAATGGAATTCGTTTTGATATACGTCTCTCTCTCTCTCTCTCTCTCTCTCTCTCTCTCTCTCTCTCTCTCTCTCTCTCTCTCTCTCTCTCTCTCTCTCTCTCTCTCGAACTTCATCCTCAGTTACTGTTATTCTCCCAGACTTGTCTAATGTACTTTCAATCCCTGCACAAGCCTTTCTACTCCTTTTCTCCGCATGGAAAATCTTCTTTCTTTTTTTTTTTTCAAGTGAAATGATTTTCTTCCGAGCTTCTAATTTCCTCCTTTTTTATTCACTCAAACCATCCTTTTAGCTCATCTGTTCCGGACTTTGCGTTCATCACTCATTTGTCTTTCATTTTGTCACTATTTTTTGGAAGAATCATCATCTCCCAAGCTCACGCATTTTCCTTCAACGTTATTAAATTCTCATTCCGCCATGTTGTACCTAAGCAGAGTTATAAAAAAGACTTTTAGGGAAGTTATAACTGCACGAGCAAAGGTTATACCAACGAGTCGTAGGAGTTATGAATTATAACAAAGAAAGTTATAACCAGAGATTATACTAAAGATCATGACAGACAAAGAGTTATACCAAAGAGCGTTATGAGCACAGAATTATAACTTAATCTTAAGAGCAAAGAGTTATGCTGCAGAACCTTATGTTCAGAGATTTATAACGAATGAGCGAAAGACTTTTAACGAATAACCTTCGAAGCAAATAAGAAACACCCTGTACCAACTACACCACCACTGAACATAGCACTATCACTTCCGGTTGAAGATCTACATTTGTTTTGCAAAGGGGAACAAAACTGGTTTCGAATTCCAGCAATATCTAGACAGAGGAGGATTTTATTTTCCATCTATATTTACACTCCCTCTTGTTATTGCAATATGTTTTACCGGTGAGAGCCTAAAGTATTCAACTCGTCCACCTCTCCTGTTCGTGTTATGAGCAAAAATATTGATAGTACTAAAGATGTCTTATTGACTGTTTTCATCATTCAGGGCAGCACACACACACACACACACACACACACACACACACACACACACACACACACACACACACATGGATGACTATTTGAAAGGGAATGAGTCGATGCGAGAGACATCATGGAAAATGGGAAGGTCGTGCGTAACAATCCTCCAAGACTTCTACGAGAAAGTGAGCTCTGTTTGAATTTTGGTTGACAGTGTGTCTCTGATCTGCAAGAAACGTTTGATACTGCACCATTTTAGTAGGTTTGTTAAGAAGCTGGATCTTCAGGCAGGAATATGGGGGGGAAACTTCTTCGATGGACAGAAAATTACCAGAGAGGCAAGGAACAAAAGACGCATGTCAGAGGATATGGATTGCTGAACACGTGCGGTGCCCTACAAGGCTCTGTCCTGCTACCATTGCTCTTCTATGGTCTGTTACATGATTGTACAACCGGCAGGCCGTATGTAGCACTCGAGTGTATAGGTGAGCGACCCGGAATGCCTTATCTTAGACAGAGAAAAACGTGATGAAACTACCAATCAATCAATGTCTATAACCTCCTAACTGTACAGCAAGACCAGTGTCCATACCTGCGTGAAAAGGCAGCCGCTATCTTTGCATGCTTTATCAGCTCCACTTACGTCTGTGAAAAATAACTTCTAGTCTCATAAACCTGCGCGAGTTAAAGGTTTGATGGAATCTGAGCAACAGCAATCTAACATCCAGTTCTTCGACTGGAGACCTCAAACTTTGATCCTAGTATTAGGAAACTTGGTTCAGAAATGCCGTGCCCAAGTCACGCAAGGAAACCGCACTCTGAATGGTTTTCTGAGTGGCTGCTTCTCCTTTTTCACCGAAGAAGTCTACGCTGAAGGAATGATGAAGTCTATTCTATTACCATCCTATGTCTGACAGGCTGTCGCAGAGTAGGAGCTGTAAAACCTAACAAACGCGACCACCGAAGATCACTCGCAACATATTGTGGGGAGATATTGAAGGCTTGTAAAACTGAAAGCATCATTACAACATCCATCCTGACGGTGAGATGTGTTCACAGGTGCATGGCGTAGTAGGAATGGGGTCCGTTTTGGAGGTACTGTTTGTGTTGGCATACATGTCCTACGTAGAGAACGCGGTTTTAGGATATGAATCTATTAAACTAGACATCTACATCTACTTCGACGACATCCTTACGTGCACAAACAGTAAGAACATCATAGAACCACGAAAAAGGAAAATGCAAGATATGTCAGGCCTCTAGTTCACCGTCAAATACAAAGAAATATAAAGGAATTCAAACAGCAACGGAGCTCTGGGTCCTTTCGAGGCTGTATGTGATAGAGAAAGAGATCTGAAACTCATAAATCTGTATAGCAAGAGTGGAAATGATAGATATTTCATAGAGGAAATTAATCTAAGCTTCATGTAACTAAGGAGGCGAAAATAACGTCAGTCGTTAAGTCTTTACTTAGGCGTGCTGTAACATCTCTAGTTGGTAAACCATTCTAGATATGAATAATAATGTTGAAGAAAAAAAAACTCCTTCGCCTCACTCGAGGTAAAATGCTTGCCCACGAGTTTGTAACCAGACGAATCTATCCTTCAGTAGCTTGTTGGATCAAGATTATCGGAACCTTTGATAATATTGAGTGCCTCTATTAGAGAGAGGCATTAACCAAAGGATCCTTTCCTGGACGTTTGTGCAGCAGGTGCTGGAGTGCGATGGGTATCTTCAGGAAACTGACGGACTTTAGCTTGTGCTTGAAGAGCCGAGTGTACTAATAGCTTTACGGGAAGCTTAATATGGACGCACGACCGTAAAAACATACTCCTCGTGTCCACTCCTGAAGTGAGAACTATGGCAGGTACTAGTAAACACTGGCTACTCCTACACCACCAACATCAATTTTGATGTCATCCTGAGGAGTCTATCATCGCGGTACGTGTAAACACCACAACTGGAACGGCATAACGACATGAATGTGTGGTGTCGAAATACATTCACTCCGGCATACAAAGAGGAGGAGAAAGAAAGCTGTCGTGGGCAAACTGCAGCTATAACTTCTACTCCAACTGACAACCATCAGTGGCTTGGAGTTGTCATTTATTGCAAAAGCCTCGAAGTCAGCCAACCTTATCATGCCTCTTGGGACATTCTAGCGAATACCAGCGTAGCTCACCAGTACCACTGTGTGACTAGGAACTGCGCGACCAAAACCGGTTGTTACGTTGGACAAACCAGTGTTATCCTTGGGGCAACGCCTCATTAACCACCTGAGCCAAGGCGCTCCTAAGCAGGACTAGTTTCGGAAGCAAGTTGTGACCCTCACAATGGGCAATAACAAAACACTTCTAGCGTCGCATCAAGTACGGACACGACTCTGGTATACCACATCATTCCAATTCACTCTATTCCTTGCACGTCTCTCACCCTCCTGCATGCTTAGGCCCTGATCTCTCAAAATCTTTTTCACTCCATCTTTCCACATCCAATTTGGTCTCGCGCTTCTCGTTGTTCCCCCCGCCTTTAGCACTTATAGCCTCTTTGTCAACCTTTTCGGTACTTATTCTCTCCATATATATATATATATATATATATATATATATATATATATATATATATATATATATATATATATATATATATATATACATACATTTGCACTGTCCTTCACTTACTTCGTGTTCATTCATTCATATCATCTTGTCCGGATTGCTACTTTCTCTTTGGTTATACCTCGAAGGAAACAGTATAAGCAATAAGACCCATCACGGCGCACCTTAAGTCTCGGGGAAGATGCAGCCACCAGCATTACAGTCGTCGAAAATAAGATTATATAAGACTTTCCCATGCAAGAGCCTTGTTCTAAAACTGACCTTGCGGAGATGTTGTGTGGCACCTTGTGGACATGTTGTGGGTAGGTTGTGGACATGTTGTGGGTAGGTTGTGGACATGTGGTGTGGTTACCTTGGGGACGTGTTGTGGGTAACTTGTGGACATGTTATGGGTAACTTGTGGACATGTTGTTGTGGGTAACTTGTGGACATGTTGTTGTGGGTAACGTGTAGACATGTTGTTGTGAGTAACTTGTGGACGTGTTGTGGGTAACTTGTGGACGTTTTGTGAGTACATTGTGAACGTGTTGTGGGTAACTTATGGACGTGTTGTGGGTAACGTGTGGACGTGTTGTGAGTATATTGTGGACGTGTTGTGGGTACCTTGTGGACGTGTTGTGAGTACATTGTGGACGTGTTGTGGGTACCTTGTCGACGTGTTGTGGGTACCTTGAGTCATGTTGTGAAAGCGATCGTAATCAAGTTCTCTTTTCCAATTTTGTCAAGAATGTCGAGGTTGGTTTAGTTTGCATCACCAAAACTTAGTACTGCAGATAAAAAAAAACATTATCTTCTAATATATTACAGGGATTCTTAGACTTATCTTCTAGCATACCACAAGGATTTTTAAACTCCCTCGAAAACCTCAGAATAGTTTATACAGTCATTAGAAGACACATATATGTGAACAAGGTCCAGAAATGCATAATGGGAGGGTCATGAGACGGAAAAATGGAGGAAATACTAGAATAAACCTGACTCTGCTTAGAGAGAGAGAGAGAGAGAGAGAGAGAGAGAGAGAGAGAGAGAGAGAGAGAGAGAGAGAGAGAGAGGGTATATTTTCACATTCAGCCTAAAACCACAACCCCATGGCGTGATTCTGTTATACAAGAACAGAAATGGAAAAGTGTTGGGATTTAAAGGCTGAACGAGACCGACTGTACAAATGAACCATCATATTTCCAGAGGGAACATGCAGTATAATTACAGTGGATGATGTGTGTGTGTGTATTAGTTGAAAGAAAGTATTAATCATCTGTGATATGAACGATAAGCGAGAGAGTAACTTACACAAAAGGAAATGAAGGACAAATACGAGTCCTAACCATAAGGATATATAAGCGCCTTACTTTCAAAGATTCATTGTCGAAGATGCTTCGATAAATTCCCGTATTACACTGAACTGGCCGAATTGTGGTGACTGCGCAACACTAGATCAGGGTCTCTCTCTCTCTCTCTCTCTCTCTCTCTCTCTCTCTCTCTCTCTCTCTCTCTCTCTCTCTCTCTCTCTCTCTCTCTATCTATCTATCTATCTATCTATCTATCTATCTCTCTCTGATCAGCACACACACACATCCAGGATTGTTGGTCATGTGTGCCAACCTACCACTCTTCCTTCACACTTTAACGCCGATGACTCTTCTAAACCCCATGATAGACATCAGTGAGACATAGACTTGCCTTCTATACTTAGGTATAGAATCTGGGTGATGTGGTTGACGCAGGAGTGGTCTGAGATGGAAGTGTGTCCTCTCGACGGGTGCTGTGTGTAGCAGGCAACTGGTGATGCATGATGTTTGATAAAGCATGACAGATGGTCCGAATATAAGCTAAAGAGATATGAATAACTGAGTACCATCCAGGTTACCTTATGGAACAGATGAGGCTCAGTATTCTGCACACACACACACACACACACACACACACACACACACACACACACACACACACACACATATATGTATGTATATATATATATATATATATATATATATATATATATATATATATATATATATATATATATATATATATATATATATACATATATATATATATTTGTATATATTTATATATATTTTATTTATTTTGTTTTGTCGCTGTCTCCCGCGTTTGCGACGTAGCGCAAGGAAACAGACGAAAGAAATGGCCCAACCCACCCCCATACACAATGTATATACATACACGTCCACACACGCAAATATACATACCTATACATCTCAATGTACACATATATATACGCACACGCAGACACATACATATATACCCATGCACACAATTCACACTGTCTGCCTTTATTCATTCCCATCGCCACCTCGCCACAGATGGAACACCATCCCCCCTCCCCCCTTATGTGTGCGAGGTAGCACTAGGAAAAGACAACAAAGGCCCCATTTGTTCACACTCAGTCTCTAAATGTCATGCAATAATGCCCGAAACCACAGCTCCCTTTCCACATCCAGGCCCCACATAACTTTCCATGGTTTACCCCAGACGCTTCACATGCCCTGATTCAATCCACTGACAGCACGTCAACCCCGGTATACCACGTCGATCCAATTCACTCTATTCCTTGCCCTCCTTTCACCCTCCTGCATGTTCAGGCCCCGATCACACAAAATTTTTTTCACTCCATCTTTCCACCTCCAATTTGGTCTCCCACTTCTCCTCGTTCCCTCCACCTCCGACACCTCCGAGAACATTATCTCGGAAAGCAAAAATGGGTATGTTTGAAGGAATAGTGGTTCCAACAATGTTGTATGGTTGCGAGGCGTGGGCTATGGATAGAGTTGTGCGCAGGAGGGTGGATGTGCTGGAAATGAGATGTTTGAGGACTATGTGTGGTGTGAGGTGGTTTGATCGAGTAAGTAATGTAAGGGTAAGAGAGATGTGTGGAAATAAAAAGAGCGTGGTTGAGAGAGCAGAAGAGGGTGTTTTGAAATGGTTTGGGCACATGGAGAGAATGAGTGAGGAAAGATTGACCAAGAAGATATATATATATATATATATATATATATATATATATATATATATATATATATATATATATATATATATATATATTTCATACTATTGGCCATTTCCCGCATCAGCGAGGTAGCGTTAAGAACAGAGGACTGGGCCTTTGAGAGAATATCCTCACCTGGCCCCCTTCTCTGTTCCATCTTTAGGAAAATTAAAAAAAAAACGAGAGGGGAGGATTTCCGGCCCCCCACTCCCTCCCCTTTTAGTCGCCTTCTACGACACGCAGGGAATACGTGGGAAGTATTCTTTCTCCCCATCCCCAGGGATAGTATATATATATATATATATATATATATATATATATATATATATATATATATATATATATATATACCTATGGGCCAATTTCTATGGAAAAGTTCTGGTGTTACCAAGGACCTTCTTAAAGGGCCCTGCAGTCCAGGCTACGCTACTTCCCACAGCAGGGAAATGTAGACTCCTTTGGAGTGAGGATATTCTTATTTTTTACTAAAATGTACTCCAGACGACACTGCCTCGCCAAACGTGTCCTCATACTCAACTTCTAATTAAGTTTACGTTTATCTGAACCTGATCGTCGTGTGCCTTCTAAACACCTCCCACACCTGAATATGTCGAAGAAAAACGAAACCTCCCTCAACCGAACATGGAGGCGGCAGTGTACACGTGAAACTCCACACCTGAACAACACCTGACTGATCTACAAAGACCTGACTGTACAGATCATTATCGTTTACTTCAAAGTCAAATTACTTCTCCAAAAATGGAATCTCATAACTTTTGAACGTAATCTGCTCTGTGGTGAGTCTCACGCTTACGTAAAACCCGTAAAATAAGGAGTGGATCCGCAAAGGTGTAAAGCATGTATAAATGATAGTATGTTTGGGTGAAACATTTGTGGATGACTTGTTGTCCGACATTTACAGCTGGAGGATCAGGTGAATATCTACGCTGAAATTATAGCTTTGTTTTTGGGTAATGGTAAGCTTGTCTTGGGCCACGGCGTTCCAGTAATTAAGTTAGCCTCGCTGAACAAGAACGTGTCATCAAAAGGGTGTAATTACTATCCATTGAGATGGGACGTATTTGTCCTAATAAAACAGACTGGTGATTGTGCAGCCGTAAATTGTATGTATTCGCTGGCGTTTTTGACCGTCAGGGCTCAAAGATAAATAAATGTTATCTTGCTGAGAATATTCTACCCGTGGCACTTGGCCCTCCAGCTACCTACGGCAGGATACCATTCCAATACAGTTTACCTTCCCGGTCCTATGGCAGTTTGTCTCTCCCGGTACCTATGGAAGGTTACCCTTCCGGTAACTACGGCAGTTAATCTTCCAGTACCCACGGCAGTTTAGCCGCCCTGTACTTAAAGCAGTTTACCTTTCCCGTTGCATATAGTGGTTATCCTTCCAGTACTTGTAAGTTATACGATCAATAGATACATAACTAAGATCTTACTGGTATGGTTTACGATTGTTGTAACTCGGGGTTGTCAACTCTTCATAAGGTATACTCGTAGGATTTGAATCCATAATGCACACTTCAAATGCATCTGTATCCATCTGTGTACTTTACGGGGAGGGAGTTGTACACTCGCGGGCCTCCATATCTTCAATATTCTCTACTATCATTATAACTTTTTGAAATGTTTGTATACTGTCTGCATTAACTATATCTTCAGTTATTTCATTCCTTTCATCCACCATTACAAAAGCATTTTTTTAACATCAAATTTTTTATTTGCTTAATTTCATGTTATGAATATGTGAGAAATACTTAAAAAAAATTTTTTTTGTATTCTGGTACCATCTTTGTTTCTTTGTTGCCTTCCTCCAGACCTTCTTTATTAGTTCATTGTGCTTCTCTGAATCTGGTGAAAAATAGCACGAGAAGCATAGTCTAGCTTTAGCGTAGTATACAACGTGGATACTTTGTTGAATATTTTCTATACCTAGGAACGTGACTGTGATTTTCATTACTTGCCCAGTAGAGAGTGTGTTGCCTTTCATATCCTCTTAAGGTGGTGCTCTGGCTACGTGTTAGGTACAGTGTCTTCGTCCAGACCCCTCTAACACACAGTTAACTACTGCAAAGTATTTGAACCATGGCCTTTTTTCCACTGCTCCCCATCCTCATTCTCGGACTTGACTTTCATTACCATGTATCAAACTACTTTTGGAGTTTGTCTACATCGCCTTTTTTGGCTGACGTAATCCTCTTCAGTCGTTATTTCTCCCATGACATTGGCATCATCCGACATATTCAGGAATGAGCACATCCCTTCTGTCGAGTCAATTACATAGATCAAGAAGAGCGATGGACCCAGGACCGAGCCCTGCGGCACAGCACTGGTAACCCAAGCCCATTTCGAGAGAGCTCCACTGACATCTGTCCTTTGTTCCTATCCACTGAGGTGATTTTCCTCTACATCTAAAGAATCTCTCCTTATTCCTGCCTGGAAATCCACTACCTTTACCAGTCTCCTATATGGCATAGTGTCAAAGGCTTTCTGTCTGTCTGTCCAGATACACTGCCTCCACTCATCATTCTATTATGTCTAAAATGGAATTTACTCTCCCTAATGGAAGACTAAGAGATTTGTTACACGTGACGTTCTTTATCTGAATCCATGCTGTGTCTTACTTAGGTAGTTTCTCCTTGGCAGGCAGTCCTCCATTTGATTTCTGATGGTTTTTTTCCTACGTTTTACAAATATATGTGTCAGAGAGAGTGGTCTGTTGTTCAGTACACCTCTCTGGTTACCTTAACTAAAAGCAGAAAAAAATTTGCCCTCGTACTCTTCCTTGACACTTTACCTTGTTCCACCGACCTTTCAATCGGTCTGTCAAGCACATTTACGCATTCTTCAACACATATGGATAAACTTTATCAGGATCATAAAGCTTATCTGTGTCAAAGCACTTTAAAAGTCTGTTTATTTCTTTACTAGGCACTTATCTGCTTTCTTAGCTTGACCTTATCTCTATTCTCTTTCACTGGCGTTGGGGTCAGTATCATCCTTTGTTTACACATGCGAGAACGACGTAGCCGGATTCTGCCTGCAGGAGGTTACACCTGTGGCTGTACCACTGGTAGTACAGCCTCGTCGAAGAATGTATCACTATAAGGGATTCTGAATCTCCCTGTTACTATAAGTCGTGCTGCCACGGGCTGCAGGCGCATCATGAAAAGTCCTGGGTAGCATCAGATCTCTTTCATAGGAATTGGTCCTGGGGTAATTATAGGTATAAATGAATAATGCAAGGGCCGTTTCCCCGTCCTTCTCTCTCTCTCTCTCTCTTTCTCTCTCTCTCTCTCTCTCTCTCTCTCTCTCTCTCTCTCTCTCTCTCTCTCTCTCTCTCTCTCTCTCTCTCTCTCTCCCCTCCCTTTCGGTTATCCTGTGTCCATCTGAACAGAATAGGTCAAAATTATGAAGTTTTTTGTTTCCACTATTCCAATACTGTCATGTTTGTCTTCCCAAGTTCGACCCTTGTACATTAACATTTATAAACATAATTTTCATGAGAAATAGACATCACTTTACATTCTTGACCTCTCAAAGGCAGTGACCTGAGATGTTTTGCTCTCTAGCCTCCCATGACTTCCTCTATATTTTGACCCTTGACAATAATCCATCGTTTTTTTTCTCGGTTTACCCTCGGCCTACCACCCCTGATGAATACCCCTCTGAATTCCTTCTTGCCCAAGTACCTCCTGTCTACGAACTTCCATCCTGAAGGTAATTATTACTAGTCGTCCTTGTAGGTTTCCATAA